>NW_015387232.1:0-34749 GCF_001527695.2 Protobothrops mucrosquamatus | reverse complement strand
AGAGAGAGAGAGAGAGAGAGAGAGAGAGAGAGAGAGAGAGAGAGAGAGAGAGAGAGAGAGAGAGAGAGAGAGAGAGAGAGATGTATAGCTTGAAACCCAGCAATTAATGCTCCACTGACACTCACCGGGGATGTTTTTGCTTCTGCTGTGTGTTCTGATGGCTGCCATTGCAGTCTGACCCTACGTCTGATTCCACACTGGAGGCCAGTGACTGAAACACAAAAAAGCAAGATTTGAGCCTGAAGGGCATCTCACAGCCGACACCAAAAGCTGCCGCATCCAGGCTGCAGATATCCAGATGACCAATAGGTGGGAACAGAAATTGAGTTTCTATATCTTGCTACTGCCCTCTAGTGGCCATGCAGATCAGAATCAGAATAGAACTGGAAGGGACCTTGGAGGTCTTCTAGTCTAATCCCTTACTCAAGCAGGAGATCCTATACCATTTCAGAGAAGTGACTGTCCAGTCTCTTCTTAAAAACCTCCAGTGATGAAGTACCTACAACGTCTGAAGGCACGCGGTTCCACTGGTTAATTGTCCTTATTGTTAGGAAGTTTCTCATTAATTCCAGGTTGCTTCTCTCTTTGATTAGTTTCCATCCATTGTTTCTTGTCCTGCCCTCTGGTTCTTTGGAAAATAAATTGACCCCCTCCTCTTTGTGGTAGCCCCTCAAATACTGGAATACTGCTATCATGTCACCCTAGTCCTTCTTTTCTCTAGACTAGCCAAACCCAAGTCCTACAGCCGTTCTTCATATGTTTTAGTCTCCAGGCCTTTAATCATCTTAGTTGCTCTTTGTACTTTTTCCAAAGTCTCAACATCTTTTCGTAATGTGACCAAAACTAGATGCAGTATTCCAGGTGTGGTCTTACTAAGGCTTTATAAAGCGGTACTAATACTTCACGTGATTTTGATTCTACGCCTCTGTTTATACAAACAAGGATTGTATTAGCTTTTTTGGCTGCTGCAGCACACTGCTAGCTCATGTTTAAGTGATTGTCCACTAGGACTCCAGGGTCCCTCTCACAGTTACTGTTTTTGAGCCAGGTTTTGCCTAATCTGTACTTGTACCTTTGGTTTTTCCTGACCAGGTGTAAAGCCTTGCTTTTCTCCACATTAAATTTCATTTTGTTGGATAGGGCCCATTGTTCAAGTCTGTCAAGATCTTTTTCGATCCTGAGCTTGTCTTCTGGGGTGTCGGCTATTCCTGCCAGCTTAGTGTCATCTGCAAATCTGATGAGTTCCCCTTCAATTCCCTCATCTAAGTCATTTATGAAGATATTGAAGAGCGCTGGGCCTAAGACAAAACCTTGTGGTACCCCAATGCTCATTTCCCTCCATGTAGATGTAGTACCATTAAGGACTACTCATTGAGTATGTTTTGTCAGCCAGTTACAAATCCATCTGGTGGTGATACTGTCTATCCCACATTTTTCTAGCTTACCAAGAAGTAGATTGTGATCTACTTTGTCAAATGCCTTGCTGAAGTCTAGATGCCTACAGTCCAGATCTGCTAGCCCAGTGGTTCTCAACCTTTTTAATGCCGCGACCCCAACTGGTTGTAAGTCGAGGCCTAAACTGGTCGTAAGTCGAGGACTAAACCGGTCTAAACCGGTCGTAAGTCGAGGACTAAACTGGTCATCAGTCGAGGACTACCCAACCGGTCGTAAGTCGAGGACTTTCCCTGCCCGGGAGCGCTGCGCATGCGTGGTTCCGCCCCCTGCGCCAGCTGAGGCGTAGCTGGCAAGCGGCAGAGACGGAGCAGGCCGACCACCAGCTGGCCCAGCCCAAGGGAGGTAAGGCACCCACCGTAAAATGAAAAAAAATGGCGGACAAAAAAAATGGCGGACAAAAAAAATGGCAGACAGCCTTGCTTGGCGACCCCCGTGAAATGGTCGATCGACCCCAAATGGGGTCCCGACCCACAGGTTGAGAACCACTGTGCTAGCCTAAGATGCCAACCTCACACAGCTCCAAGGCACCTGCTGAAGTGACTGATTTATGAAGACCCAAACTGAAGGCATCTGTAAGATGACACCATCTTTAGGGTTTTCCAAGTCTTTAGAGGAAAGTGGCTCTTTGCAATAACTCAGGGAAGGCAAATACTTCCAACCTCCCCCGTTCCTTTTCTTCCTTTTATGTCGTGTTTTTTAAAATACTTAGTCTAATGGCAGGATCTGTGTCTATTTATTTAACTTTACTTATCTAGCTGAAGTGCAGGACATGCTTGCTTTAAATAAATAAACACTTAAAAGAGATAGCCACAGTACTACTCAATTAATAATAAACCAAGTGGGCTGCCAGGGACAAACTTCAGGCTTGTTCAGTTTTTCCAGACTTTGAAAATCCACAAAGTGGGCTCAGAATAATGGCTGTCCAAGGACAAGGCCAGCTCAAGGACAGAGAAAGTCACAGGCCTCCCTCCAACCCTCTACAGACCTATTGAAATGAAATGCTTTCAAAAGACCAATTGAAAATCCTCTCCAATCAGAGTTTAGAGCAGTGTTTCTCAACCTCGGCCCCTTGAAGATCTGTGGACTTCAATTCCCAGAATTCCTCAGCCAGCCTTGACCTCCCCTCAAAAGCAACCTGAGTTCTGAGCTACGATGGTGGCACGCAAACCACCTTGCGGTCATGTGATCACATTTTGGATTCTTGGCAACCAGTTCACCTTCATGGCTGTTTGTAGCATCCAGCAGTCACATGACCATGGTTTTCAATGTGGGGGGTTTTTTTTTGCCAGTTTCCGGCATTTACTTCTGATTTCCGGCAAAAAAACCCCACCATTGGGTAAAACGAATTCAGGTCACAACCGCAGCATTTGCTTAATAATTGCCACAAAAATAAAGGTCATAAAATCTGGTCCCTTGGTGACTCATTTAATGACCACAACTTAGAACCATGATTCCTGGCTCAATTACAATTGTAAGTTGAGGATTACCTATACTGGGAAATCAAACATATTTGCTCATCTACTAAAATCATACAAAGAAGTAGGCATTAATATCTGGCTGATCTCCATATGAAAAATCCTTGTAGATGAGATTCTCTTTCAAATGTTCTGAACAAGAGCTCTTTCAGCAGTTTACCAAAATGTGTAGATGTTCAAAATTTGCATTTAGTGCTCGTTTGTGATAATTCACCAGTGGGCTTCCCCTCAAACCTACTGAGGATCACGTGGCTTATAATCTTTTGACAGCCCTAAATTTCTTGAGGTCTTGAGACCTTCCTTATGTTTTACTCCAGAACAGAGATGGGCAACCTGAAGTCTCAGATCTGCAGGCAGCCTCTGAACATATTTTTGATCAAAGTGGCTGAAAACTGATTGCATCATTTCCTGCCACTATCAGGTGAGAAATATGAGCCTTAACTTTTAAACATCTACTAGCTGAGGGAATGAAGAGCATAGAAAAATATTTTCCCCTTGCCCCAAAATATTCCCTGAGGAAAAAACCTGTCCCCACCAACTTTTTTTCATGCATACGATGCATTAGTTTTCAGAACACCACAGAAATCAAACAATCTCAGTCTTGCTGGGGGGCACACAGAAATTTGTGCCATTCCATTCAAGCAGAAATGTGAGCTGCTGCACTCTTCTGTTCTTCCAAACTCTTTAGAGAAACTCAGCTTTCTAAGTCTTGCAAAGAGTCTCACCTTGGATTGAGGTTTTGCAGATGAAAATAAAAGCAATATTACAACACTTTCCCTTTTGACAAGAAATCGTGACCCACAGACCAACTTAAAGAAAAAGATAGCAATGTTCCGATATTTGAGGGGCTGCCGCAAAGAAAAGGGGGTTAACCTATTTATCAAAGCACCAGAAGGCAAGACAAGAAGCAGTGGATGGAAACTAACCAAGAAGACAGGCAATCTAGAACTAAGGAGAAATTTCCTGAGAGTGAGAACAATTAACCAGTGGAACAGCTTGCCTTCAGAAGTTGTGGGTGCTCTATCACTGGAAGCTTTTCTAAAAAAAGACTGGACAGCCATTTGTCTGAAATGGTATAGGGCAGGGGTCCCCAACCCCCAGTCCATGGACTGGCACCGGGCTGTGGCATGCCAGAAACCAGGCCGCACAAAGAAGCAAGGCTCCATCCGCAGGATGCAGGCAGTACATGAAACCACGTTCCCTCCGGTCCGCAGAAAAATCTCTCTCCATGGAACCGGTCCCTGGTGCTCAATAAGTTGGGGACCTCTGGTATAGGGTCTCCTACTGAGCAGGAGGTTAGACTAGAAGACCTCCAAGATCCCTTCCAACTCTATTCTGTTATTCTCCAATTGGGAACTTACTTCATAGAAAAATGGCTCAACCTTTTCCTTAGACTGGCCGGATAATTAAGGAACCCATTTGGATCGTGGGTTCATTCTCAGTTATGGGCTGTGTTATGAGTGACTTAGGTCTACTCTGAGTAAGATTGAAGCATCCTGTCTTTTATTCTTGCAGTTATGGGAAAATACTATTTGAATACCAATCTGGCAACACCCTGGCTTGAGCTAGCAACAGTGATAGAAAGGAATTGTTTTGCTTCACAAAAGACTGGCCACTGTAGCCATACATCAAACGCCACTACAAAATGGGGCAGAGAACCACAGAGTCCCAGGGGCAGAGAGGCTCCTCTACCTAGGTGATCCTCCCGGCTTGAAAATGATGACTTTCAATTAGAGGGTTTTCATTTGGGACCTGAAAGCTCAAAGCTCTGCATGACAGGAAATTATGCAAGTTGAAATCCAATTGTTTTTTTTCCTTTCTTTGCTCTGAGGACCACACCTGTTTTTCCTTTAGACAATGTTTTTCTTCCATTGGCATCTCCTGGGGTGAGTGTTTTCAGGAAGGCAGAATTGAAGTCTCATCCTTTTTGTAATGCATTAATATTGCATACATGTACAAAGGCAGGGCTGTGATATTGCTGCCGTGACCACCATCTTGCTTTTTTTTGACCCTCCCCTCCCCACAATTGGATGGCAGTGGCTACTTCCCACTGAGCTCTCTACCTTGTGTCTCTAAAGCAGTGTTTCTCAACCTTGACAATTTTAAGGCATGTGGACTTCAACTCCCAGAATTCCACAACCAGCAGGGCTGGCTGTGGAATTCTGGGAGTTGAAGTCCACATGCCTTAAAATTGTCAAGGTTGAGAAACACTGCTCTAAAGAGACCCTGTTTGGGGATACGTTTGGAATTGTGAAATGACACGAGCATCTCACAAACTCATCACATCGTTGCCAGTGACCCGGTGGATACGGCTGGCACCCAAAGACACAATTTGCCTGAAAGTACGCTGTGAAATTGCTTACTGCCACCTTCAACATTTCAGGAATGCCTTCTGCAACCTCAAGTTACCTCTGTCTCTTTTCTAGATCCTTGGTGCTCTCTGAGCTTGGTTGTTTTCTTGCTGACGTTTCATTACCCAACTAGGTAACATCATCAGTGCTAGCCTAGGACCCCCACACTTCAACCCTGAATTACAAACATTCTCCTTTATTGGTTCCACATACGGGCATCAAACGCTTCAGAAAGCACCCAAATGGGAACACTAGCACTGACGATGTTACCTAATTTGGGTAACAAAATGTCAGCAAGAAAACAACCAACTTCAGGGAGCACCAAGGACCCCTCATTTCAACCCTGAGCTACAAATATTCTCCTTTATTGATACCTATGCAAACACCCTAGAGCAGTGGTGGCGAACCTATGGCACGCGTGCCAGAGGCGGCACTCGGAGCCCTCTCTGTGGGCACACGTGCCGTTGCCCCAGCCTCGCCTCCCCCCGTGACCCCCTCACCAGCAGCCCCCCTAGAGGAGAGTCACCCCCGAGCGTGGCCCACACGGAGCAGCACAGCCAAGGACATGGCAGCCAGGAAGCATAGACAAGACTCTGCCCTCATGCCCCATCCCGCACAGTTGATGCTGCGGGGTGCGGGCAAAGGGCGTGGCCGCCATGGCGCTGCTGGGCTGCCTGGGCGATCTGTAGTGGGCCCTGGAGGCGGTGAGTGGCCCTGCGGGCAAGTGGGGTGGGGGACGGGGTGGGGGGAGCAGGGGCGGGGCAGGGGGAGCGGGGGTGGGGCCAGTTTTTGGGCACTCGGTCTCTAAAAGATTCACCATCACTGCCCTAGAGTTCAGCAAATTTTCTTGGCTATGACTGCTTGAGGGACATGGTCATTTTGGCAAATGAAAATGCTGTTGGAGGAGAACTCTTTGTTCTGCGGCATGTCAGCTTCTTGTTTAATTTTTTTTTAAAAAAAAAAACTAAAACATTGCTTTGAAAAAAATATCAGGTGGGGGAAGGGAGTTTGGAGAATGGCAAAAGAAGGCTTCCCGGTCTCTCTGAGTGATTCACTGGCCTCTGTGGGGAACCCAACAAACCCCGCTCAGTATCCCAGGCCCTTGACCATAACCTTTCCTTGATCATTAATTATGAGCTATTTAATCTTAATGGGATACATTTTTCACAGCAGCAAATTCCAGAGATTAAAACCAGTGGGAATAAAGACACTCAGATGTTTAGACTACAAGCAAACTAAAATAAAAATAAAAATGGAGAGGCAAATAAAAAAAGGTCTCAGCTTGCATTTTGGGGGGAGAGGAGGAGGAGGAGGAGGAGGAGGAGGAGGAGGAGGAGGAGGAGGAAGAAGAAGAAGAAGAAGAAAGCATTGGTAAGGTGCTCAGTAAGAAATCAAGAAGAAGTTCCACTGACTTTATTTGATCCTCCAAAGAAATTCCTCAGGTGTTGCTTTGCTGCTGTCAATTTCTCGCCCAGCTGTCGCTCTTTCCTCAAAGATTTGGGGGACGGCAAGCTCCACCCACTTCCTGTTTTGTTCCCTTCCTCAGTTCCCCTTTGGCATGGTGCCCCTTGTTGATCCAAACGTCCTTCACTTCGAGAGCGCCAGAACCCTCCCGGGTCTTGAAGAGGGAGCTGAAGACAGTTGATCACCTCGGTGTCATCTAAGCGAATGCTTGGGGTGGAAGGTTTCTCCTGCTTTTCACAGTCGTTCCTCAACTCCGGATCCTCACAGCTCTGGTGCTGCTTCCGAAGGGTGCTCCGGTGCCATGGCAGGAAGTCACAATCTACGAGGCAACCTTCAGAGCCGCACTTCTGGAGAGGGCTCAACATCTAGATGGAGAAGAACAAAATTTTAGTACCGTGCATATTCCTTGGAGGTACTTGACCATCCACCAAGACAGAACAACAGAATAACAGAGTTGGAAGAGACCTTAGAGCTCTTCTAGTCCAACCCCCTGCTCAAGCAGCAGACCCTACGCCATTTTTGACAAATGATTGTCCAGTCCCTTCTTAAAAGCCTCCAGTGTTTGAGCACCCACAACTTCTGGAGACAAGTCGCTCCACTGATTAATTGTTCTAATTGTCAGGAAATTTCTCCTTAGTTCTAGGTTGCTTTTCTCCTTGATTAGTTTCCATCCGTTGCTTCTTGTCCTGCCTTCAGGCGCTTTGGAGAATAGATTGACCCCCCTCTTCTTTGTGGCAACCCCTGAGATATTGGAACACTGCTGTCATGTCACCCCCAGTCCTAGTGGAGATATTCCTCTTGAGACTGTCACATTGGCTCATGATTCACCAAATAAGAATCCAGAACAGCCATTCCTCATATTAGTGCCTCGGTTATGGAACTCCCTGTTGGATTATTTGTGGCTGGCACTGAGCCTCAAAAGCTTCCAGCACTTGCTAATGACATATCTGTTTACCCAGATTCTTGATATTGGCTTGTTTTTATCAGGCCGTGTCCCTGCTTGCACTTAATCATGGCACAAACACTCCCTGTTTGTAATATCACTATTCTGCCTTTGGCTGTTGCCTTCACCTTTTCTTTGATTCACTAAGAAGACAGCCTAAAGATTTCATTACCCGTAGGGGGTGCCAAAGTGGTAACAGGTAGTCCTTGACTTAAGACCAAAACTGAGCCCAAAAGGAGTTTTGCTCCAGTTTACGACTTTTCTTGCCACAGTTGTTAAGTGAATCCCTGCAGTTGTTAAATTAGTAACACGGTTGTTAAATGAACCTGGCTTCCCCATTGACCTTGCTTGCCAGCAGGTCGCAAAAGCGGATCACATGATCCCGGGACACTGCAACCGTCCTAAATAGGAGTCAGTTGCCAACCATCTGAATTTTGATCACGTGACCCTGCGGATGCTGCAACAGTCCTAAGTGTGAAAAATGGTCACAAGTCACTTTTTTCAGTGCCGTTGTAACTTCGAATGGTCACTAAATGAAATGCTATAAGCTGAGGACTACTTGTATTTCCCTCCTTATTCCAACACTATGCAGAGGCAGCTTCAAGGTGTATCAAATGGGCCAGGCTTTATGTATCGTTATTTTGGAAGGAAGTCAGGTGATGGCTAATGACCGAGAATAAAAATAGCAGAGCCATAAGAAGGCCTGGCAATGGGGAGAGTGTTTTTGTGCTGTCTAATTCTCCAACAAGGCTGAACAGAGAGCTTCATAATTAACAGTACTGTTGCCCTTTCTGCAAAATCTTTTAGTATCAAATGCTGTTTTCTTTCAATTCAATGATTTGTTTAAATTCTCCCCGTTTTTAAATCTTAAATAAATGTATTGTTAAAAACTTGAAAAATTCAGCAAAATATTTTCTTGAATAAATATACCAATAGCACTTAGACTTATATACCACTTCCCAGTGCTTTACAGCACTCTCTAATTGGTTTACAGAGTCAGCCTATTGCCCCCAACAATCTGGGTCCTCATTTTACTGACCATAGATGATGGAAATTTGAGTCAACCTTGAGACGGGTCAGGATCGAACTGCTAGCAGAATTAGCCAGCGATACTGCATTCTAACCATTGCGCCACTATGCCACCACGGCTATCAGTGTCATTTTGGTTAAACCGATGGAGGAAAACCACAACCCCACATCAGCTGCTCTATTCTGCAGGATTTGATAACATATAATAAATAGGCCCCTAGTCCTCTTCTGAACCTCTAGTCAGTGTTTCTCAACCTTGGCAACTTTACGATGTGTGGACTTCAACTCTCAAAATTCTCCAGCTAGCAACGCTAGCTGGAGAATTCTGGGAGTTGAAGTCCACACATCGTAAAGTTGCCAAGGTTGAGAAACACTGCCGGGTCTAGATCCTTGGAATGGAATGGAATAAAATAAGAATTGGAAGGGACCTTGGAGGTCTTTTAGTCCAACCCCCTGCTCAGGCAGGAAACCCTATACCATTTCAGACAAATGGTTGTCCAATCTCTTCTTAAAAACTTCCAGTGTTGGAGCATTCACAACTTCTGGAGGCAAGTTGTTCCACTGATTAATTGTTCTCATTGTCAGGAAATTCCTCCTTAGTTCTAGGTTGCTTCTCTCTTTGATTAGTTTCCATCAGTTGCTTCTTGTCCTGCCTTCAGGCGCTTTGGAGAATAGCTTGACTCCCTCCTCTTTGTGGCAGCCCCTGAGATATTGGAACACTGCTATCATGTCACCCCTCGTCTTTCTCTTCATTAAACTAAACATACCCAATTCCAGCAACTGTTCTTTATATGTTTTAGCCTCCAGTCCCATAATCATCTTTGTTGCTCTTCTCTGCACTCTTTGTAGAGTCTCAAAGATCACTTGGTCAGCCCTTCCCCAAACAGTCAGCAAGGTAACAGTATGTAGTCAATCTTGGCTGACTTTGACAAAGCTAAACAAAGTCAGATATATGGTTGGTACTTTGATGGGAGACTACCAACCATTTCCAAGACTGGAGACTAGACAGGGAAAGCAGAAAAAACAATCCACCAAATGCAGTGGCAAGGCGCTTCCAGACTATCACCAAAAATGCTATGTCTACTATAAGTCAAGCTCAACTTGAGATGTTACCTTTCCTCTTCTCCAAGACCCAGTATGATTTATTTTTAAAATATTGCAATATTTCATAATTTCTATTTCTATATTTCTATTTCATAAGAAATATAGAAAGCTGATGGCAGAAAATGACCTAGGGCTCCATTGAGTTTGCCCTTTGAAGTTTTGTTTGTTTTCTTTTTAACTTACTGATTTATTTATTATTTTTAATTATTATTAATAAAGGAGAATATTTGTAGCTCAGGTTTGAAATGAGGGGTATCTTGGTGTTCTCTGGGCTTGTTTGTTTTCTTGCAGACGTTTCATTACCTAACTAGGTAACGTCATCAGGGCTAATTTGGGTAATGAATCGTCTGCAAGAAAACAACCAAGCTCAGAGAGCACCATGGGCGTCTCATTAATTATTATTTTTATTTTTTATTTTATTTTATAATTTTTGTGGGATGATGGACATGTGTTTATCCCAAGCATGTTTAAACTCAGTTACTGATAACTGACCCACTATCTTCACTGGAAGTTGGTTCCAAGCTTCTGCTACTCTTTCTGTGGTACTTATGACCACAATTGAGCCCAAAATTTCTGTTGTTAAGTGAGACATCTGTTAAATGAGTTTTGCTCCATTGTATGATCTTTCTTGCCACAGTTGTTAAGTGAATCCCTGAAGTTGATAATTTAGTAACCCGGCTGTTAAGTGAATCTGGTTTCACCATTGATTTTGTTTCTCAGACGGTCACAAAAAAGTGGGACGGTCATAAGTATGAAACAGTTGCCCAGCATCTGAATTGTGATCACGTGACCATGGGGATGTTACAAAGGTTGTTAACTGTGAAAAATGGTCATAACTCACTTTTTACAGTGCCGTTGTAACTTTGAACGGTCACTAAATGAACTGTTGTAAGTCGAGGACCGCCTGTAATACTTTCTAACATTACTTTTGAACATCCCTCATGTCAGTTTGGGGTTATGCTGTGTTTTTGATTTTTGCTTAACACTGAAAAGGCTGCCTTCATCTAGAACAGTGTTTCTCAACCTTGACAATTTTAAGGCATGTGGACTTCCACATGCCTTAAAATTGTCAAGGTTGAGAAACACTGATTCTAGAACGCTAGTCACAACCTTAATATATTTAAAGGTTTCAATCACGTAGCCCCCCCCCCCTTCCCTTCTGTCCTGCAGGCTGCACCTATTCAGTTCCTCCAATCTCTCCTGATATGTTTTGTCCCTCAGACCTTCCACCATTTTTGTTGCCCGTCTCTGGACTCGCTCCATCTTATCAATCCTTTTAAAACGATAGATGCAATATTATGCTTAATGACCTTTTCCTGGAGGGGAGAGTGAATCAGCTTCTGTTTTTTGCCATCAATATTTTTGCTCCTGAATGACACATAAGTCCAAAAGGAATGTTGTGCTTCCTTAACACTTTTCTTGCACAGACTTCTTCCAGTCTGCAAACTAAAGGCGATGATATAGGATACTGCAATTCTATACAGTCAGTTCGAAAGCAGTCTCACTGTGAATTTACTTACCAAGACATCCTCTTGGCTATTAATCACTGCTAATCAAACTGGCCTTTACTTCGGGCCTAGGAGCAATATACTGGGGCACATGGGTGAAGGTCGCTGATGACCATCAAGGGAACAGGATGATGAGCTGTGTGGTTCTTTGCTTTGGTTCAGCAGATTCTTTACACTGCTTTTTGAAGGTACCCCCTGATTTCAATGGGAATTCAACCTCTCAAACTTCCTCCTTCCGTTATATATTCAAGATGGACATTATTTAATATTTATTTGTTATGTATATGTAGGGGTGTGGGTCTATACATATGTTGTATATAGTATGTTTTAGGTGTGTGTCATGTATGTGTTTCACTTTGAGACCGGGCAACTAAATTTTATTTTTGATGTGTGCCATTGTGCCCACAGTAAAAAAAATGACAATAAAGGTTATCTTATCATCTTGTCTTGTCTTGTCTTATCTATCTTGTCTTATCTCTTATCTAGTTTCTATAGAGATTGGCCATAAAAGTATTCCTAGTAATATGCCAAGAAGTGGGTCTTGCTTAAGGGAGCTTAGAGTTAAAAATTCAAAAATGGAAATAAGAAGGAACAGAGGGACAAGGATCCACGAGGAAAGAACGTAAACACACACATTTAAATATAATCCTATGAATCTAGGACTGTTTCCTCTGAGAAAGTCTTTGATTTTCAACGGTTCACTTCATTTAGTGACCATTCGACATTACAACAGCACGGAAAAAAGTGACTAATGACCGTTTTTTATACTTAACGCCCATTGCGGTATTCACATGGTCATACGGTCAAAATTCAAATGACTGGCAACTGATTCATATTTATGACAGTTGCAAGTGTCCCGGGCTCATGTCATCCATCCCCTTTTGAGACCTCCTGACAAGCAAAGTCAATGGGGAAGCCGGATTCGCTTAGCAACCGTGTTACTAACTTAACCATTGCAGTGATTTACTTAACAAATGGGGCAAGAAAGGTCGTAAAATGGGGCAAAACTCACTTAACAACTCTCTCATTTAGCAACAGAAATTTGGGGCTCCATTGTGGTCGTAAGTCGAGGACTAGCTGTACAGGAAAAGAGTAGGAAAATGCATTGTACATCCTCAGTTCTGTACTGCCTTCTTTGGTGTGGTCACCCGTGGCGATGAAACTAAACAGTGTCATCCACACACAAGAGAGGCATTAGCAGAGTTGGGGAGGATAGGTTCAGCTTGTGGACTCTTGAGAAAATAACACAAACACACACCCTCTCCAAGGAAGGGGAAACAGACAGAGTTCCTGGGAAAGGGCACTGTTGGCTTCAGGCCTGAACAGAGACGCTCCACGCTGCACGATGTTACTCTCTGGTTCTGCGTGTTGGGTTCCTGAACCCAAATACGTGCAGAAAAGAGGGAGCTGAATGGCACTCTGTAGAAACTCAGAGGCTCCCTTACTCTCATCGGTCAGCTGCTGCCTTTGTGCAAAGTCTGCAGACCGAGAGAATGCTGGGACAACTGGACTTGTTTGAGCTACGACACACACACACCCCTCACCCTGCCTCTAAGTCTCTCTCTTTTGGAGAAGAGTCATACAATTTTTCTGGCCTGCAAGGAGTCCATCCATTTGCTCTTACGGTGGGAATTGATCCAAAGCAGCAACTCCTTCCAGAAGCTAATTCAAAAATTATTTGGCGGAATCTTGGCATCCGAAGTGGAAAAACATTTTGAGTGGAATTATATTCCTCTCATTATCAGTATTCCTTTTTTTTTCTCTTCCTTTCCTGGTGCACTCTGATGCACAATCTAATAGATGCGCGGTGGTGCTGGGACTGATAGGGAAAAATCTATATAAATAAAAATGTAAATGTTCGTTTGTTCAAAATCTTAAATCTCTGAAAGTTTTTCACCGATTGCTTTGAAATTTTGACACAACGTTGCATTCGAATACGCGCGTGTTTTTATATACCTACTATTATATAGATGTCACACCTGTGACGCAAACGTGCGCTTTCTCTTTTCTTTCTTTTCCATTTAACCAGACTGAGCCACAGCGACGCGTGGCTGGGTACAGCTAGTAATAAATAATTATATTCCACTCATTATCAGTATTCCTTTTTTTTTTCTTCCTTTCCTAGTGCGCTCTGATGCACACTCTAATAGATGCGCGGTGGCGCTGGGACTGATAGGGAAAAATAATAAATAATTATGTGTGACTCAAAATCCACTCGCCCAGCAATCTTAATCCAATCTGGCATCGGGCTTTCATTCCAGTTTCCCCGTGGGCATCTCACATCAGCCTCCCAGCCTCAAAGTAGAGCCAGACTATCTTTAGAGATTGGGGGAAGATGGTTCTAAGCTTAGCCTACCCTTCTTGGAGGGGGACCTGACCATGGCAATCACAATCTCTGAAGAGGCATTTTACTCCACATTGTGTGAGACAACAGGGTGTCTCTTCTGAAATTGCGCTGGCTGCTTCCACACTTAACCCCCCCCCCCCAAAAGGGATTGGAGATACTGTATTTCTCCCCCTGGTATGAACACGTCTATTTATTATATGGATGTACAGGTAGTCCTCGACTTACAACTGTTCATTTAGTAACTGTGTGAAGTTTCAACGGCACTGAAAAATGTGGCTTATGACTGTTTTTCAAACTTGCGACTGTTGCAGCATCCCCAGGGTCACGGGATCAAAATTCAGACACTTGGCAACTGACTCATATTTATGATGGTTGCAGTGTCCCAGAGTCACACGATCGCCTTTTGTGACCTCCTAACAAGCAAAGCCAATGATTTACTTAACAACCACGTTACTGTCTTAATATCTGCAGTTATTACTTGACAACTGTGGCAAGGAAGGCTGTAAAATGGGGTGATATTCATTTAACAATTGTCTTGCTTAGTAACAGAAATTTTGGACTCAGTTGTCATAAGTCAAGGACAACCAGTGGGTAAAGTATGGGTGACAGTAAGGAGGAATAGATGCAAGTGGTGCAGAAGACCTACGCAAAGGTCCTTCTGGTTACAGCCACCATCTGTTCCTTAAGTACAAGTCCAGTCGGAGGACCTCCAAATTGTGCATCAGTTCGGTCTGGGGGTGTGCTCCCCATTCAAAGCCAGAGATGGCAAGTCTCTAGCACAGGGTTGTCAAACTCAATTTCACTGAGGGCCGCATCAGCATTGCGGTTGCCCTTGGGGGACTGGATGGGTGTGGCCAGAGTGGGCGCAGCCTACTGGATGGGTGTGGATGGTGTGGCCTACTGGGTGGGTGTGGCCACTTCTACATCATTCGCGTCAAGGGTGCCTGTAGGGGTCTGGGCAGGAGTGGGACAGATCTGAGGGTCTCTGGCAGAAGGGGGTGGGACCGGGGCAAGTGCCAAGGCATGGTACACCAGGGCAAGTGCCAAGATGGCCACCACAAAATTGTACATTGGCTCCCAGCTGGCCTGGGCCAGGGCCAAGGCAGTGGGGGCCGTTCCCTCACTGTTTCCAGGATGGCTTTGCGGGCCACATGAAACCACTTCGCGGGTCGCATCCAACCCCTGGGCCTTGTGTTTGACATGTCTGCCCTAGCAGCAGGAGGTCCACATTTCCATAGAAAATGTATAAAGGTTTAATCTATCAACTAAAATTCAGATATACAATTAGGTTTCCACCATGTGGTTGGTTGGCTCTTTCTAGGAATTTTGCATGCCAAACGCCCAACCATTTTGACTTACAAACCATAGCTTGACATGCAGCACAGGCCCAGAATATAAGATAGGCGGTCCTTGTTTAGTGACCACAATTAGGTCTGGCAACTTGATCATTAAGCAAAGGGATCACTAAGTGAATTTCCCAATTGTGCTTATGATCTTATGGGGGCAAGCAGCAAAGAAACACAATTTTCTCATTTCCCGTGAGTCAAAATGAAAAAGGGGACAAGGGACAGAATACCCCATGCTTTTCTCCTGGTCCACAAGGAAGAAAATGTATTTATTCAAGGCTAGTCTAGGAACGCAGCAAGCTGGCTGAGAGAAGAGCAACAGTCTTGGACCTGCCAGCTTGTCAATTACTATGGAATTCTGATTATCTATAATAACCTAGGACAAGGCTGAGTTGTGCAAACAATTCCTTTACCAACCTGATACACTCCAAGTGTGTGGTATCTCAGATGTCCCCCAACCTTTTGGGCACCAGGAACCGGTTCCACAGAGAGAGGGTTTTCCACGGACTGCAGAGTGCGTAGTTTTGTGTGCTGCCTGCATCCCGCGGATGGGGCTTTGCTTGTTTGTGCGGACCGGTTGCTGGCATGCCGCAGCCCGGTACTGGTCCACGGACTGGGGGTTGGGGACCCCTGTGGTATCTGAATGCCCAGAACTAGCTATGTCACAAAGGCTTCTAGAAGTTGGCACTTCTAGAGGGCACTTGGTTGAAGAGAGCTGGGCCTTGACATTTGCCAACTATCAAAACTAACACCTGCATGGCTGGGCTCAAAATTGTACAGAGACCTATTTTTTGTTTTTTGACAATCTGTGCAAATCCAGCCACTGCTGGATTTGTCAATAAAGGAGAATATTTGTAGCTCAGGGCTGAAATGAGATGTCCTTGGTATTCTCTGAGCTTGGTTGTTTTCTTGCAGAGATTTCATTACCCAGATTAGGTAACATTGTCAGTGCTAGTAGTTTCATTACGTAATCTGGGTAATGAAATGTCTGCAAGAAAACAACCAAGCTCAGAGAGCACCAAGGACATCTCATTGTGGCTTGTTCAAGGAAACATCGTTAAGCTAAGCTAATTTGTGCTACGTCTGAACCAGGTCACTTGTCTCCTCCTGTGAGAAGGAGGGAAGCTCCTTTTGATCTGGCTAGAACACTGTTTCTCAATCTTGACCATTCAGAGTTGCGTGGAATTCAAATCCCAGAATTCCACAGCCAGCATGGCTACAGATGGGAAGTCCACATATGCGGAACTTGCCAAGACAGGGAGATAACTGGCTAGGGACTAAATGAGAGAAGCGACCGGCCTCAGATTGAATTTCATTCTGAATGGAGATCCCAAATCTAGTCCCTAAGCCCGGCCACAACCACATCATATTGGTTTTCAATTACCCACATTTTGCAGATACAAGTTTAAAGATATCGTCGGTTAAAAATCTGGCAGACTCTCCAAAAGTCTACAGGGTATGAATGCCCCCATGTTAAGTATCTGTAAGCTGACCGGCCCCTGCAAAATACAGCTTGGCTAGCTTGTTTGAGTCACTCTTTCTTTGTGGTGCACTTGTTCTCTGCTGGTGCCGCAGAAGCATTTTATTATGCACACCATGAGGAGGAAATGGAACAGGCTGGAAAGGAATGTAGTTAGTTATTGTCCTGGGCCACCCACTACTGTCTTGGCATGTCACAGCCTTGGGTCCACAAAACAAAACAAAAAGTACACCCCAGCTTTGATCGGTGCCTCTATACAGAAACTACCAAGCTTTTCAGCTGTTGCGCCACCTTTCCCACCAGAAATCAAACAAGTGAGGAAGTCCTGGAAGTTGGAAAATGTCTTCTAGGTCCCCTGCTTTTTGTTTTTGTTTTTTTTTTAAAAAAAAATACTAAAGCAGGGAGCACAAATTACACTATTAAAATTTCACTAGGAGGCACAGAAGCTAGCAGCCTCTGTCTGAGCTTATCCTGCTAGCTGAGGCCGCCAAGCAGGGAAAGAAGAGTTAAGTCTCCAAACTGTGTTTGCACCCCAAGGGAGAGCCAAAGGTCAAGGGTGAGTTTCTGGCTTATGTCTCTGTGGAGATGTAAATCCAGCGCTTGCAGAAAGGGAAAGACCTGGCTCTTAAACCTCTCCGAGCCTTCTTCGGTCTCTCTTTCTCACATAACACTTTGTGCCAAACGCCCGCCAACAGTCTCGCTTTTCCTTGTCACCCTGGCACTGCCAGCAAATACTAAGGCATCCATCTGGAGAGCTTCCCCTGCAGTCCCCCCCTCCAGCCATCCATCTATCCCAAAGTCAGAGGAATGCCCAAAGTGTAAACAGGGGCAGGCCAGGGGCCAGCAGACCCGCAGCTGGGAATCTCCAGCAAAGCTGCAGGCAAGGACATGAACTAACCAGCCTCCTAGGCTGGGAAAAATCCCAAAGGGGACCTTTAAGTCCTTTTTTTGTTTTTTGTCCTTGTGTGGGGAAGAGACAACAAGCCCCACGGGTCAGGAAAAAATGTCTCTTTGGCTCTGGGGTGAATATAATTCACCTGCGCTCTCGCTCTCTCTGCCTTTGAGAAGAACCAAATACTGTACTGACACGGAAAGGAGTTAAAGTAAAACTGAGCAAGGAAAACCAGACATGGAAATGACTGAGACAGAAATTAGGGAAATCTCCTCCAGAGGAGGGGGAGGGACATGTGTGTACACGTACCAATTTTTGTGTGTCTGTGTGTCTGTGTATGGGGGGACCCGCTGGCTTAAAAGACAAGTTGGGGAGGGGGGGGCTGTCTGGGGACGTCTTCAAGGGGCTACTTGCAGCGCCCAAGTCTGTGGGTCGTTGCTTCAGGCGTCACTTTGCTTACCCGATCGGAAAGCGGCAGGAAAGTTGGGGGGGGGGGGAATTAAAAAGATTGGAGAAAGTACACCCGGAGCGCTCAAAACGTGCGTGTGTGTGTGTGTGTGTGTGTGAGAGAGAGAGAGAGAGAGAGAGAGATCAACGTGTGTGTGTGTGTCAGAGAGACCGTCTGTGTGAGAGAGAGATCAACGCGAGTGTGTGAGAGATCAACGTGTGTGTGTCTGAGAGATCAACGTGTGTGTGTGTGAGAAATCAACGCGAGTGTGTGAAAGAGATCAATGTGTGTGTATGTGTGTGAGAGAGAGAGATATCAACGTGTGTGTGTGTCTGAGAGATCGTGTGTGAGAGAGAGATCAACGCGAGTGTGTCTGAGAGATCAACGCGTGTGTGTGAGAAATCAACGCGAGTGTGTGAAAGAGATCAATGTGTGTGTATGTGTGTGAGAGAGAGAGATATCAACGTGTGTGTGTGTCTGAGAGATCGTGTGTGTGAGAGAGAGATCAACGCGAGTGTGTCTGAGAGATCAACGTGTGTGTGTGAGAAATCAACGCGAGTGTGTGAAAGAGATCAATGTGTGTGTATGTGTGTGTGTGTGAGAGAGATATCAACGTGTGTGTGTGTGTCTGAGAGATCGTGTGTGTGAGAGAGAGATCAACGCGAGTGTGTGAGAGATCAACGCGTGTGTGTCTGAGAGATCAACGTGTGTGTGTGTGAGAGAGAGAGATCAACGCGAGTGTGTGAACGAGATCAACGTGTGTGTGTGTGTGTGTGTGTGAGAGAGAGAGAGAGAGAGAGAGAGAGAGAGAGAGAAAGAAAAAGAGAGAGAGAGATCAACGCTTTGCTCGAGGAAACCGAGGAAGGGACGGAAGAGAAAAGAAGCCACGATACGGGGCAGCGCTGCCCCTCGGCCGGCCACCCCCGTCCTCGCTCACCTTCCTGCTCGGTCCGGGCGGCGCTCCCCTCCCGCTGCTCCCCAGCAGGAGCGCCCGAGTGCCAGGCGAGCGGCTCCTCCGGCGCAACCCGTCCGCCGCCGCCGCCGCCGCCACCACCAGCAGCTCCAAAGGCAAACCGGTCCCTCCTCCGTCGAAGGGAGCGGCAGAAAGCCCCGCGGGCTATGCGCGAGGCGTGGGCGGCTGCGGGTGGCCCGGTCCTTGGAGAGCGAGAGCGCGCAAGAACCGACCGGGGGGGGGAGGGAAGGAGGGAGGGAGGGAAATTAACTCCCCGGACGCTCCCCGCCGGCCCCCTGGTTGCGGAGCTGCGCACTGAGCGGCGTGTGAGCAGCTGCCATAGCCGTGTTCCAGTATCTCAGGGGCTGCCACAAAGAAGAGGGAGTCAAGCTATTCTCCAAGGCGCCTGAAGGCAGGACAAGAAGCAATGAATGGAAACTGATCAAGGAGAGAAGCAACCTAGAACTGAGGAGAAACTTCCTGACAGTTAGAACAATTAACCAGTGGAACAACCTGCCTCCAGAAGCGGTGAATGCGCCAACACTAGAAGTTTTCAAAAAGAGACTAGACAGCCATATGTCTGAAATGGTATAGGGTTCCTGCCTGGGCAGGGGGTTGGACTCGATGACCTCCAAGGTCCCTTCCAACTTTATTATTATTATTATTATTATTATTATTATTATTATTATTATTATTATTATTATTATTATGGATCATCGCACAGTCAGCCAGATGTTCAGACTGGATTTGGCATTTTGTCTACCTATCGAGTCCTTTCCCAGGACCTGGGATAGGCAGATATGGATGTTTGATGGTATTACAGATATCTTGCAGGATGGAAGCAGTTCCTAGTAAGGCCGCCTTTTGCAATTGACTAATAGCGAATTTGTCAATGCCAATGGTGTTCAAGTGGTGCTCCAGTTGTTTTGGAATTGCACCTAAGGCGCCTATTACTATTATATTATTATTATTATTATTATTATTATTATTATTATTATTATTATTATTATTATTATTATTATTATTATTATTATTAAGACTTTGGAAAAAGTGCAGAGAAGAGCAACTAAGACGATCAAAGGCCTGGAGACTAAAACATATGAAGAACAGCTGCAGGACTTGGGTTTGACTAGTCTAGAGAAAAGAAGGACTAGGGGAGACACGATAGCAGTGCTCCAGTATTTGCGGGGCTACCACAAAGAAGAGGGGGTCAGTTTGTTTTCCAAAGCACCAGAAAGCAAGACAAGAAACAATGGATGGAAATGAATCAAGGAGAGAAGCAACCTGGAATTAAGGAGAAACTTCCTAACACTGAGGACAATTAACCAGTGGAACAGCTTTGCCTTCAGAAGTCGTGGTTGCTTCATCACTGGAGGTTTTTAAGAAGAGACTGGACAGCCACTTGTCTGAAATGGTAGGGTCTCCTGCTTGAGCAAGGGGTTGGACTAGCAGACCTCCAAGGTCCCTTCCAGCTCTATTCTGATTGATTGATTGAGGGGGGAGGGGGGAGATGAGCTCACTGGACACTCCCTGACACTCCCTGTGTAGCGAGGCACCAACTCAGCGGGCAGGGCGTGGGGAGGTGCCATGGAGGTGCGGCGTCTTCACTACCTGTGGCTGCGAATCTGAGGGGCTGCGGTGGGCGCAGGGTCTCCTCAATCACAACTTGGACTTTGCACAGGGGAGGAGGGGGGGAGAAAGGCAGGAGGGGAGTTCAGATGAGGAACGACTCCCTTTCCTCCTAGCTGCAGGTCTCCCCCAACCATTACGTAACCTGATAGGGCTTTTTTTAAAAAAAATACAGGTAGTCCTCAACTTACAACAGTTCATTTAGTGACCGAAGTGAAAAAAGTGACTTACGACCGTTTTACACACACACACACACACACACACACACACACACACACACACACGATGGTTGCAGCAACCCCAGGGCTGCATGATCAAAGTTGGGAAGCTTGGCAACTGATTCATATTTATTTCAGTTGTGGTGTCCCGGGGGGGGGGAGTCACTTTTGCGACCCTTTGACAAGCAAAGTCAATGGGGAAGCCAGATTCACTTCACAATCGTCTTCCTAACTTAACTTGTGGCAGGAAAAGTTGCAAAAGGGGTCAGAATTCGCCTGACAACTGTCTCGCTTAGCAACAGAAATTCAGGACTCGGCTGTGATCATAAGTCGAGGAGTCCTGGTACTGAAAAAGTTTCCAGTCTCTAAAATGACCCAATAAATGGACCCCCCCACTCCATTTTTTGCAGAGCACTAAATCAAAACAGCTAAAGGGTCTTCCTGAATATTTCCAATTATTGCACATTTGCAGAGTCACAGATTTGCATTAACTGTGACATTTCAGTGTGCAGTAAGAAAAAAAATGTTTTTTTTTTAAGGGATTCTACTGCTCCCCTCCCCATCTGTTAGCATTCTAAAAAAGACCTTTCTTCCCGTTATTTTAAAGCCACTGACATGCATGCTATCTGTATGCATGCTAACTAATATTTTATTTCTAACCCTTCCGCTACTGTGTACATGGCCCAACTACATTAAAAAATATACACAGGTAGTTCTCAACTTACAACAGTTCATTTAGTGACCGTTCGAAGCTACAATGGCACTGAAAAAAGTGACACGATTGTTTTTCACACTTACGACCATTGCAGCATCCCCGTGGCCACATGATCAAAATTCAGACGGTTGGCAACTGTCTCGTCTTTATGACGGTTGCAGTATCCTGGGGTCGTGTGATCCCCTTTTGCGATCTTCTGACAAGCAAAGCCAATGGGGAAGCCAGATTCACTTAACAACCGGGTTACTAACTTAACGAGTGCAGTGATTCACATAACAACCATGGCAAGAAAGGTCATGAAATGGGGCAAAATAACTTGTCTCGCTTAGCAGCAGAAACTTTAGGCTCGATTGTGCTCATAAGTCGAGGACTACCTGTAACAACTGAGGACCAAGTAGCAATTAAAATTACCTGAATGGGATGCAATTGATTCTTTTACAATTGCAATAAAAACAACGTGGTGTGGTTATGCACACTAGATCTAGCTACCCTGTCTCCGTATTGATGAACAGGCAAGCAATGCCAACATGGAGATCCATGCTTGGAACATGCTTGTTGACAAAACACAGGTAGTCCTCGACTTACGACCACAATTGAGCCCCAAATTTCTGTTGTTAAGTGAAACATTTGTTAGGTGCATTTTACCCCATTTACTATTCTATTTAGGATAGCACCTTAATCCTTAATTCTAAAAGAAGTAGCAGAATATTTACTAATGTTGGGTGCAAAAGTAAACTACTCTTCTTGCCACAGTTAAGTCAATCACTGCACTTGTTCAGTTAGTAACCTGGCTGTTAAGTGAATCTGCCTTCCCCCATCGACTTGTCTTGTCAGAAATCCTGTCAAAAGGGGGGAATCACGTGACCCTCAGACATTGTGACCGTCAGTTGTCAAGCGTCTGAATTTTGATGGGGATGCCACAGCAGTCATAAGTGTGAAAAATGGTCATCAGTCTCTTTTTTCAGTATCACTGTACCTTTGAATGGTCACTAAATGAACAGTTGTAAGTCGAGGACTACCTGTAAATAACACGTGCAGCTTTAGCGGTGCACCCGCCTGACTTTAAAATCTGTCAGCAAACCCCAGTTACAAAGGAATGGAACCAAATTGAGGCTGGGGGTGCGAGGCCTGCCACGGCGCTGAGCCAACCCTGCACCCCCCTCCCCTCTTTTAAGATGTCACTTGCATGAATCTTGGCATACAAATCTCAGGGGTACCTACCTGCCTGTTCCAGTCCTACCTATGCTATTTGGGGTGCCCCTTCTCCCCTCTGTATTTTGGATTCTGGAAAAGAGGGAGGAACTGAAGAAAAACAACAGTTCTGCCTCTTGTGCTTTCTCCAAAACACACATTTGCATCTCTTGGGAAAAAGCAGCGAAGGCTAGAAGCTGGAAATTTACCGAGCTGAGTTAAAGATTACTGTAAAAGCTGCTCACATGCCAAATTTATACTGCCCAAGAACGGTTTAAAATGGTGTGTAACAGAATAACAGAGTCGGAAGGAACCTTGGAAATCTTCTATCCAACCCCCTGCTTAAACAGGAGACCCTACCATTTCATAGAACATAGAATATCAGAGTTGGTAGGGACCTTAGAGGTCTTCTAGTCCAACCCCCTGCTCAAACAGGAAACTCTGTCTGCAAAGTGGGGTACACATTTACCAGAGGTGCACAAGATGACCCACCGGGACGCGGGGAAAACATTAGAATGTCTACTTATATTTATCGTGGATGAAAAAAATAAACTAAAACAATCCATGAGGTTGCTAAGAACTGACAGCTTAAACGGAATACAGAAAATGTAATACTGTATCTATGGGACTGTACTTTAGATTAAATATAAATAAGAATTTAAGCTATTTAATCTCCTAAAAACTCTGCCAAAGATGTTACCTAGTCTGGTAAGGAAATGTTCAGAAACCAACCCACAAGCTTGGAGAATAAACCTTCACTCTCAGTTTAAGCTAGATTAATAGTTAATGCACAAGATATACACAGTTAATATATTGAGGGTCTGGTTTATAATGTAGATGATATTAGTGTAGCAATACACATATATAATAATTTATAAATAACAGAATAACAGAGTTGGAAGAGACCTTAGAGCTCTTCTAATCCAACCCCCTGCTCAAGCAGCAGACCCTATACCATTTTTGACAAATGATTGTCCAGTCTCTTCTTAAAAACTTCCAGTGTTGGACCATTCACAGCTTCTGGAGGCAGTTTGTTCCACTGGTTGATTGTTTTTACTGTCAGGAAGTTTCTCCTTAGTTCTAGGTTGCTTCTCTCTTTTGTTAGTTTCCATCCGTTGCTTCTTGTCCTGCCTTCAGGCGCTTTGGAGAATAGCTTGACCCCCCCCCCCCATTCTTTGTAGCAGCCCCTCAAATATTGGAACACTGCTTTCATGTCACCCCTCGTCCTTCTTTTCACTTGTTAAGTGAAAATAAACAAACAAGCATGTATTGTGGAGCACACACTGAAAATAGTTTTACTGATAGAGCAGTGCGATCATTAGAGGAAAACGTTGTGTCAGTTATTCTTAACAATTACGGACAACTCTGTTTTGAGAGTAAAAACCCTTTCAAGGCAACTTGCAAATAACTTATCACAAAAGAGAGATAACAATTGAAGTCACTCACTTTTTAGGAAGCTTGGCATACGGAGCTGGTAGTCCTGAGTTAATGCAGAGGGCTGGTGAGGTCTCTTGTCTTTTTTTGGTTCCCTCCAGGAAGAAAAACAACGAAAAAATAAAAATGTTAGGGACACTGGATCTGTTTCATGCAAATTGGTAGAGGCGAGCTCCCCAACTGAAGTGAGTAACACCTGACTCAGGATGTGACGTGTGGCATGGGGAGTATCAGATGTGTGGGAGACAGGAGTAGCTGAGACGGTCACATCCCACTTGTCTAAATGGTGCGAATAAACACACACACATTTGCCTTAAGCCCTCTGGGGAAAGATGCAAGACCCTCTGCCGGAGACTGCCACGGCTCAGCTTTTCGAGATTCTCTCTCGTGGCAAAAGAGGGATGCCACGCAGCTCAGTGGAAAAAACGGGCTTGTTATGGGCGGGCTTGATATGCACAACATCCAGGCTCCCCACCGCTAAACTCTTCACATTAAGAAGGCTGAACAAGAACAGTTCCTCAAGAGCGCCTGTGAATCACAACAGACCAGCTGTGTTATGCTGACAAGCCTTGGCTTAACGATGGTTTTGGTTTAGTTTACATAGTTGATAAACTAACCTTTATACACCATCCTTGACTGGGGGTGCACAACACATAGCTTACAGGTACTCCTCAACTGATTAACCATTCATTTAGGGTCTGTTCAAACTTACAATGGCACTGGGCAAAAAATGACTTACGATCATTTTTCACACTTAGACCGTTGCAGCGTCCCCACCATCACGCGACCAACATTCAGATGCTCGGCTTACACAGGTGATCCTCGACTTAACAACATTTCATTTTGTGACTGTTCAAAGTTATAACGGCAGTGAAAATATGAGTTGTGACCGTGTTTCACACTTACGACCGTTGCAGCATCCCCATGGTCACCTGATCCAAATTCAGATGCTGGGCAATTGACTTTGTGACGGTTGCAGTATTTGTGACGGTTGCAGTGTCCCGGGGTCGTATGATCATTTTTTGTGACCTTCTGATAAACACAGTTAATGGGGAAGCCAGATTCACTTAACAACCAGGTTACTAACTTATCCATTGCAGTGGGGCACTTAAACTGGGGGAAGGAAGGTCGTAAAATGTGGCAAAGTTCACTTAGCAACAGTCTCGCTTAGCAAAAGACATTTTGAGCCCAATTGTAGTTGTAAGGTTGAGGACTACCTGCATTGTCTTTAAACCCAAAGCAAACCGTGCTATTAAGTCAGGGGTCCTCAAACTTGGCCGCTTTAAGACTTGTGGACTTCAACTCCCAGAATTCCCCAGCCACGCTGGGGAATTCTGGGAGTTGAAGCCCACAAGTCTTAAAGCGGCCAAGTTTGAGGACCCCTGCTATTAGTGAACCAGTCAGTGGACCAAGGACAGCTTTTCCAAAGCTGGAGTCTCCAGCTCTGCTGAATACAACTCTCAGACTAGCTAAGCAAACACAATACAAATAGTCCCCGACTTACAGCCATTCGTTTAGCGATTGTTCAATGTTACAATGACACTGGGAAAAATGATTTACAACCAGTCCTCGCACTTACGACCATCACAGCATCCCCACCATCGGGGATGAAAATGCAGGTGCTTGGCAAGCAGGCACGTATTGTTAACAGTTGCAGCATCCCATGGTCATTGCTATTTGCCAACCTTCCCAGTTTTTCTCTCTCAGAGCCCGGCCCACCTCACAGGGTTGTTGTTGTAAGGAAAATAGGAGGAGAAAGGAGTTTTAGGTATGTTCACAACCTGGAGTTGTTTATATATATATAAAGAAAATAGAAGTGGGATGTTAATAAATAAATAAATGGCACAAATTTTAATACAGGTAGTCCCCGACTTAACAACAGTTTGTTTAGCGATCGTTCGAAGTCACAACAGCACTGAAAAAAAATAACATGACCATTTTTCAACTTGACGACCGTTGCAACGTCCCCGTGGTCACGTGATCAAAATTCAGATGCTTGACAACTGACTCATATTTATGATGGTTGCAGTGTCCCGGGGTCGTGTGATCCCCTTTTGTGACCTTCTAATGAGCTAAGTCAATGGAGGAGACAGATTCGCTGGACAACCGTGTTACTGACTTAACAACAGCAGTGATTTGCTGAACAGCTGTGGCAGGAAAGGTCGTAAAAGGGGGCAAAACTCACTTGACTGTCTCGCTTAGCAACAGAAATCTGGGGCTCTGTCATGGTCGTAAGTTGAGGACTATCTGTAATAACTGTGTAGGGCAAGAGAGTTCCCAGTGAGGAAGCAGAAGATTTTCGTTTCAATCACGCTGCCACTTTGCTGTGAGGCAAAGAATTCAGAAAAAGAGGTGATTATAAATAGAAGCCGGGAATGCCGTAAAAATGCCTTGGCCTCTGAAGCTGCAAAGATGCTTTCGCCCCCAAGATTTTGCAGGCAGTAAAACAAGAACCAGTCGTTGCTTGTTCCCCTTTTTTTCTAGTGGAATAGATCCCCCAGTTTAACTGGTTCTGCAGGGTTTTGCACCTGGTCAAGGATGGCAAAGTTCAGGCTCACAGGACTGACTAGTTTGTGGCTAAGAACTCGAGGTCCCTCAATAAGAATAAGCACCAGTTGAAAAGGAAGGAGAAGAGCCCCTTTGACCAGCTGCACAGCCAAGGGAGGTAAACAACACCACAACCAGGCGCAGAAGTTTCAAAGACTTCCTTTAGATTCTCCCAAGTTCTCTTGTTTAGCGCATTGCGGTATTCACATGGCCATACGGTCAAAATTCAAATGACTGGCAACTGGTTCATATTTATGACGGTTGCAAGTGTCCCGGGCTCATGTCATCCATCCCCTTTTGAGACCTCCTGACAAGCAAAGTCAACGGGGAAGCCGGATTCGCTTAGCAACCGTGTTACTAACTTAACCACTGCAGTGATTCACTTAACAAATGGGGCAAGAAAGATCGTAAAATGGGGCAAAATTCACTTAACAAGTGTCTCGTTTAGCAACAGAAATTTGGGGCTCCATTGTGGTCGTAAGTCGAGGACTAGCTGCACAGGAAAAGAGTAGGAAAATGCATTGTACATCCTCCCTTCTGTATTGCCTTCTTTGGTGTGGTCACCCGTGGCGATGAAACTAAACAGTGTCATCCACACACAAGAGAGGCTTTAGCAGAGTTGGGGAGGATAGGTTCAGCTTGTGGACTCTTGAGAAAATAACACAAACACACACCCTCTCCAAGGAAGGAGAAACAGACAGAAATCCCAAAGGTGCTTTTTCAGGAGGCACTGGACTATAATAATAATAATAATAATAATAATAATAATAATAATAATAATAATAATAATAATAATAATAATAATAATAATAATAATAATAATAATAATAATAATAATAATAATAATAATAATAATAATAATAAAGTTGGAAGGGACCTTGGAGGTCATCAAGTCCAACCCCCTGCTCAGGCAGGTAACCCTACACCATTTCAGACAAATGGCTGTCCAGTCTCTTCTTAAAAACTTCCAGTGTTGGAGCATTCACCACTTCTGGAGGCAGGTTGTTCCACTGGTTAATTGTTCTAACTGTCAGGAAGTTTCTCCTTAGTTCTAGGTTGTTTCTCTCCTTGGTTAGTTTTCTTTGAAGGTGTTTCGCTTCTTATCCAAGAAGCTTCTTCAGCTCTGACTGGGTGGTGGGAATGGGAAGGATTTATATTCCTTGCAGAAATTTGCATTCTTTTAGAGAGTCTTGGAGGTTTACCTGTGTCCTCGGGGTCACCTGAGTAGTGCAAAGGTGTGTGGAGCCTTCTTGGCTGCAGGATATTTTGTGTCCTGTGTCCCTTCACCGTTGAAGACAGGCGCCAGCTGCCGGGGATGAGTCTGTGTTGTCTGCATCTCAAACTGAAGTGCAAATGGTTCCTGCAGTCTGCAACATTTTCTGGGAATCCGTTTGTGGGAAGTCAGCCCCGCCCCCCTCCAGAGAAAGAAATATTTTTGGAAATATTTAAAAGACAGAATATATTTCCCTAAAGGATTTAAAGGCAGAAATCAACCTCCCCCACACAAGTCTCTCTGTCCCAAACAGAAACCAAGTCTGCAGAAATGCAGATGTGATAATCTTGTCAGAAAGACTGGAGTCAGGAAACTGGGATTAGGAAGAAAGATCCCTAGAATCAACAACCCCTCACAACCAAAAAACTAAAAGTCATCAGCCACAGCCCCAGGGAAGCAGGATATGACCTTTGGGGCATAATAGGATTAACCCACCACCATCAGAATATCAGAGGCACACTCAGACTCAGGTCAAAGTTCATGCCACAGGAACAACTCCAAACAAAAGGCTCCAGAGGGTATAAAAACCCACTCCTTACATATGCCTTCTCTCTTTTCTTCCAGAGCCATCTTCCTGTCTGGCTCTCCTCTTCAATAAACTGCAACCTTCTTTCTAAAGCAGTCTCCATGTTGTTTATTCCCGGCTTGGACTGGACCATGATGAAGACTTTTCCTTCAACACCTTCATACTCCTGCACCACTCGAAGGGTGTTCATCCCAAAGTGCATTAGCTAAATGTCTATGCAGATTCTCAGTCATCCAGGTCATGGTTGTCCTAAACCATGTCCCAAATTGGGACAACCATGACCTGGATGACTGAGAATCTCCATGGACACCTATCACCAGAATGTACAAGGAGAAAGCCTTGTTTTTATTATCCACCAATTAGAAGTAAGACACTCTTACTAACCACTTTTAATAGAGCAGACTTCCCTCAAACTTGTACCATTTATATACAGGTAGGTGCGGCATAATTTCAGATGACTTTGTCAATTGCAGCCAAGCAATTCATAAGCATGCTTTTATTCAAGTAAGTTTTGCTAACTTTACCAGGCAGATTGCACTACAGTTCCGAATGACTTGCAACAAGTAAAAATAACTATCATGGGATGATTGTTAATATTGTATCCTACAATAGGCCTTGATTTTGTGTCCCTAGGACTATGGAATGAGGAAGTCAGAGGTTGTGTAATTGGACAAGTGAAGGCTTGCTGATTAAATAACCAATTGACAAAGATAGATAATAGGATTGTTCCCTCCCTTATAACCACAAAGACACTTTTTAATGTACATGGGATGTGCTGGTAAAGACTCTCTAGCAGCTGCCTAGCAGGCAGAAATTTGGGTGGCCAAAAAAGCTATTCCTGAACCAGAAAAGGCTTCCCTTGTTGAATTTCTGGTTGATGGTTTTGGTATTTGTAGTAGTCCCATAAAATGTGCATTTATCTAGCACTTCTGGATGTTAATAACAGTTTTCCAAGGCCTTGGGTGATAGTTTTTCCCACTAGCTAGAAAGTCAAATCAGCTGACATATTAAGCCTTGACTTTTTTAGGCCATAGTAGGGGATGCCTCAATGGTTAAAGATGCTGAGCTTGTCAGCTGGAAAGCTGACAGCCTAGGTTTGAGACCCAAACACTGCATATCAGAGTGAGCTCCCGTTACTTGGCTCAAGCTTCTGCCCACCTATCAGTTTGAAAGCATGAAAATGCAAGTAGATAAATAGGTACCACTTCTGTGGGAAGGTCTTCCGATCATGTTGTCTCCCTCTGCTAAGAAATGAAGATGAGCACCACCCTCTAGACCAGGGCTTTTCAACCAGTGGTACGGGTACCACCTGTGGTACATTGGCACCTGGCAGGTGGTACGCGACCATCCCAGAAAAGTGGTAGCGGGGGAGGGGAATGAGCAGAACCGGTGGCAGCATCGCACAAGCCTGAGTGAGTGATGGTTGGAGTTGCAGGGCTGTCAGAGCTCAGCGGAAGCACCAGGATCAGCGCCAGGCTCCAGCTGGAGCTTGGCGCTGATCCTTGTGCTTCTGCTGAGCCCTGAAGAAGCACCAATCAGCTGGAAAGCAGCACTGATCCTGATGCTTCTGCTGAGCCCAGAAGCGCTGATCAGCTGGAATGTTGCAGCCTCTCCAGGGTCATGTGATTTACATTCAGATGCTTGGCAACTGATTCATATTTATGATGGTCACAGTGTCCCAGGGTCATGTGAAGTGACCAAAACCTGCTGCAACCACCCAGCAGATGGGGGGAATAAAAACCAAACACACACCCCCACTGCACCCCCACTGCCAATCCTCAACAGAAATGCTCACAATGAAAACCTCGGACAGGAGGAAGAGCACGGCCGGGTGGGCAGGCAGGTGTCTTGCTCGGCTGTGGCTTGGGGGGCACTTTTTTCAGTGCTATTGTAACTTCGAACAGTCACTAAGTGAACTGTTGTAAGTCGAGGACTACCTGTACTTTTATCACTTTTTTCCTTTTTTTTTTGGTCATCAAGTTTTTGACACCTTGCTAGGCGACTGGTGGTACTTGGATATTGCCATATCCTAGAAGTGGTACAATGGGTGAAAAGGTTGAAAAGCCCTGCTCTAGAGTCAGAAATGTTTAGCCATGGTTTGTTGACAGCTAGTGCACTCATACCACATTATTACAGAACACAATTGACAAAACTGTAACAGGCTGAGTTATTCTAAGCTATACAGATAGTTCTGGATTTACAACTAGAACTGAAACCAGAATATCTGTTGTTAGCAAGACAGGTGTTTGTTAAGTGAATTGCACCCAATTTTGCCTCCTTTTTAGTCATGGTTGTTAATCACTGTAGTTGTTAAGAGAATCATATAGTCATTCAGTGAATCCGGCTTCCCCCACTGACTTTGCTTTTTGAAAGCCAGCTGGGAAGATCACAAATGGCAACCACATAACTCTAGGATGCTGCAAACATCGTAAATGCATGCAGGTTGCCAAGTGCCAGAGTTTTGATCACATAACTACAGGGATGTTGCAATGACCGTAAAGGCGAGGACTGGTTATAAGTCTCTTTTTTCAATGCCACAGTTGCTAAATGAATGGTTGCAAGTCAAGGACTACTTGTAAATCATTGCAAACCGCAATAGCTCCCCTCACACTACAAAGCTAATAAAAGCCACCAGGTCACCATGTTGGATGAATACCAATCTATAGGGTGTAGGTTATGTAAGTCCCCAGCTTTACAAGATCCATTGGGAGACAATAGGACATCTCTGCAAAAGTAGTCCTTGACTTATGATCACAGTTGATCTCTGTTGCTAGGTGAGACATTTGTTAGGTGAGTTTCGCCCCATTCTATGACCTTTCTTGCCACAGTTGCTAAGCGAATCACTGCAGTTAAGTTAGTAAGATGGTTCTTAAGTGAATCTGGCTTCTCCATTGACTTTGCTTGTCCGAAGGTCGCAAAAGGTGATAACATGGCTGTCCCAGTTTTCTTTGCTGCTTCAACCAGTGGGACAGTTGACAATGACTCTGGAACACTCCAGCCATCATGAGTCAGTTGTCAAAGTGTCTGAATTTTGATCACGTGACCATGGGGATGCCACAATGATTGTGTGAAAAATAGTCAAAACTCACTTTTCTCAGGGCCCTTGTAATTTTGGTCACTAAACGAACTGTTGTAAGTCAAGGACTACCTGTATTCTCCTCCACTGTATGAAACACTGTGCCTCAAAAGTATCTGCTGCTATTTCAGAATCAACCCCTTTGATTCTAAGGCACCATGGTTCCAATCAACTAACAACTTTGGTGTTGTTTTTTTTACTTTGCGATGATCTGTTCATGGTAGTGCGTGTTCTTTTGTGTTTTGTTTAAATTGTCAGGGAGTTTTTTAAGATGCTGGCTGACCATGAACAGAAAGCTAAGGCCTATATTTATCCCTCCTTTCTCATCCTGTTTACTCTGGTGTTTTGCTAAACCATGTCTTCTAGTTGCATCGTGCTTGATTTACACAACCCCCGGCCAGCACGGCTGGTAGTTCAAAGTAACCGGAGCGACAGTCTTTCTCCTCCCGAGCTCAGCTGGATCCCAGGGGGGGGGAGAGAGAAAGGCGGTGGCTTTGTTCCTATCAGCGGTTGCCTCTCTCAGCCTCTCGGATCCGCTCCCCCCATCTGGATGGCGTGTCACGATTAAGCTTCGTCCCTTCCAGCTCTATTCTATTCTAAACTTTTCCAATGTAAGTGTGCAAACCTGGGCACACTTTAATTAATGAGTCCCTGGAACTGGATTCATACTTCACACTAAGCCACAACGTGGCCTGTTGCTTCAGCAAAGTTTTGCAATATGGATTCGTAAAGCTGTGGCTTCTAACATTATCTGCTGGGTGAGCCTGGCCAGTGATGATTCATTTCACAGACGATAGGCTTTGCCTCTTATATATATATGGAGCACCAGTGTAGTTAACAGAGGCAGAATTTTAAGAGCGGTGCAGCTCTGAATAATCTTTTCACCACAGCAGTTCGGTGCAGAATGACACCAGCGGTCAATCGAGTCTGACAACAACATGGACTGTATCAGCTGCTCCTTGGATTTAAGAAGGAATGAAGGGAGAGAATGTGCAGACAGATATGGAATTGTGGTTGTCTTCAAGACCTTGAGAAGAGGCACATGAGACATGGAACTATTTAACCCTGTGGGAATACTCCCTTGCAAGTCACAAGATAGGACACAGTCATTCCCTTGTACCCAGCCAAGCTGCTGATTCCTGTCACTCCATTTTGTCCGATCTAATTGGCAGGGACTCTCGGAAATGCCCGTCACTTTCACTCAGACTTGTCCCAAAGGTGCGTTTTCAAAAGGCAACTAGACTTTGGTTTTTCTTTGAAAATGTTTCGCTTCTCATCCAAGAAGCTTCTTCAATTCAATTCTATCCAGAATATTTTGCTTTTGCTTGGGTATCCTTCATACACATAGTCCTCAACTTATGTTCACAATTGTGCCCCACATTTCTGTTGCTAAGCAAGGCAGTGGTCAAGTGAGTTTTGCCTCATTTTACCACTTTTCCTGACACCGTTGTTAAGCGAATCACTGCAGTTGTTAAGTTAGTAGGATGGTGGTTAAGTGACTCTGCCTTCCCCATTGACTTTGCTGGTCAGCGGGTCGCAAAATATGACCACGTGACCCCGGGACATGGCAGCTGTCATAAATATGAGTCGGTTCCCAAGCATCTGAATTTTGATCACATGACCATGGGGATGCTGCAATGGTCATAAGTGAGAAAAACAGACATCAGACACTTTTTTCAGTGTGGTTGTAACTCTGGACAGTCACTAAAAGAATGGTTGTAAGTTGAGGACCACCTGTATACATAGCTCAGCCTTCGCCAACCAACTGTTGTGCACCATAAGCCCTCATCACCCTCAGCCAGAGTTGATTGGGCTTAGCTGGGAAGATTGGAGTTGTCATCCAGCCCATCTGGAAATTGGCCAGACTGACAAAGGTTACCCCAGAGCAGGGGTCCCCAACCCCAGGTCCGTGGTCCTGTACTGGGCCGCAGCATGCCAGCAACCGGTCCACACAAACAAGCAAATCCCCATCCACGGGATGCAGACAGCACACAAAACCACGCCCCTTCCGGTCCACGGAAAAACCTCTCTCCATGGAACCGGTCCCTGGTGCCCAAAAGGTTGGGGACTTCTGCCCTAGAGAGCTGTTCCTTCCCTTTATAGCTTTTTCCCCACCTCTGACTGTCCCTGGACAGACTACTTGAAAAATCTTACTCAGTTTGATTCTGTCCTTCGGGATTTGCCTGGTTTCTCTGCAAAGTTAGAGAGAACTAGAACCTTTAAAAAAAAAGACTTCTGGGTTTCTCATAATTCTATGCCTGAGAAAATGAGATGCTTGCCTAGCTAAGCATGAATGAATTGAAGAACTCTCTTTCCTAACTTGGCGCTATCTGGATATTGCAAGACCTTAACATCCTCCCTCAAGCCAGGGAAGATTGTACAGTAGTGTAGGTGAATATCGGGCTTAAAATAGGCTTGTAGGTGATGGTACATTGAATCAGAGTAGTTGGAAGGGACCACTAAGTTCATGTAGCCCATCTCTCTGTAATGTTCAGGAAAACCAAGTCAACCAAGAAGAGACTGGACAGCCATTTGTTTGAAATGGTATAGGGTTTCCTGCCTGAGCAAGGGGTTGGACTAGATGACCTCCAAGGTCCCTTCCAACTTTTTGTATTATTATTATTATTATTATTATTATTATTATTATTATTATTATTATTATTATTATTATTATTATTATTATTATTGTTGTTGTTGTTGTTGTTGTTGTTGTTGTTGTTGTTGCTGTTGTTGCTGTTGCTGCTGTTGTCATCCCTCTATGAGAGGAGGTTTAGAGATGGTGACCCCATGATTCCCACAGGAATTTTCTCTAGAAATCCACTATGAAGAACTACAGCTGCCTTTAACATTTGGGGAGCAAAGATGATTGTATTAAATTTAATTTGTCATTTGGGTGCAAGTGAAACGCTGCGACTGTTAAAATTCCAATAGAAGAGAATCTCTCTGATTCAGAGTTGAACTGTGGCGTCCTTGGTGCTCTCTGGGGTTGGTTGTTTGCCTGAAGATATCTCATTACCCAACTAGGTAACATCATCAGTGCTGGAAGGGAGTGGCATTTGCTTTCTGTTTATATGTGGTAGCTTATAACTCCTCTTGGCTTTTAGGAGCTTTGGGGGTTACTCAGCCTTATTATTTAATTTCTGGAGAAGCTGACGAATCTTAAAGCATGAGAAGTGAGATGTGAGCTGGGTCTCTTGCTGTCTGAGCAGAAAGATTGATGAGGACTAGAAGCACTTATCTGCTCTTTGCAATGCCAGGAGGAGGCACGCCAGAGTGTCCTGCTGGACCAGCTGCTGAACTGAGCGAGGATAGGGGGATGCTTTGCTTTTTTTTTTTTTTTTTTTTT
>NW_015387231.1:374390-375855 GCF_001527695.2 Protobothrops mucrosquamatus | reverse complement strand
GGCAGTGTCTGCTATTCGTAATTGTTAAACTCCAGCAACATTCAGCAACATTTTATCATTTATTCATTCTATAAAACAAATACAAATATAATAGGTGATATCTGGATATCTTTATGCAAGATGAAAATGGAAGCCTAAGAATTATTTTAAATATAATATAAACTACATCATATGTAACTCCTATGTTTCTTGTCTTTCGCAGGCAATAACTTATTTGCTGTGTTGGTTATTCCAAGAGGGAAACATATTTTATTAAAAGTTCTGTGTATGTTAAATATGTCAGGTTTCTACCACTGGTCATTGGATAGATTGTACAAATATATAATCATCTCAAAAACTAATTTATTTTAAAGGTTTGTGATAGTTGCCCAGTGCTTTGGATCTGCTGTGATTGAAGATACTTGGCATTATTTCCTGCATCGACTACTTCATCATAAGAGAATATATAAATACATTCACAAAGTACATCATGAATTTGTTGTATGTAATTTCTTATTTTTTTAATTATATAGTTAAGCTGTATATGCACTTACCAATAAGAAAATTCCATACAAATCATTGGGACCTGTTTCTGAATATGATTGCAGGCTTAAAATTTCATTCAATGGGCATGTATTAGTTTATATTTTTTAGAAATAGGGAGAAGAAACTAGGTTTATTATTTAGCTATGTGATTTCTTTACTGTTCTTCCTATCATGTGAGGCCAGAATGGTTTACAAAAGTTGAAGAGTTTAATTTAAACATTGCAGTAAACCAATAATATGTTTTTGTTCCTCTTGGCATTTTTCTTAGCTAACTTGTTATTAAGAAAGAAGTGTATTGTGTTTTTTGTTATTCTGTTATCTAGAACGGGGTCCCCAATCCCCTATTGAGGGGTGCTGTAGCCCACTACTGGGCCATGAGCTGTTCAGAACTGGCCACCTGAAGTGGTGGGTGCACGTATACATCCCTACTTGCACGAGCAGCAGGAAAGCACATGTGCTCCATTTGTGCAGGCAGTGTGCCCGCTACTCGTGCAAAACCATCCCCCCTCCCCCCACCAGTCCGCAAAGCCAGAAAGATTGGGGAACTCTGATCTAGAACATAGAAGTCCATTTTATTCTTAGCATCCATTCCCAATCATAGCTCCTAATGAATACTACTTCCACAATTTGGGCAATAATAATAATAATAATAATAATAATAATAATAATAATAATAATAATAATAATAATAATAATAATAATAATAATAATAATAATAATAATAATAATAATAATAATAAAAAAGTTGGAAGGGACCTTGAAGGTCATCTAGTCCAACCCCCTGCTCAGGCAGGAAACCCTATACCATTTCGGACAAATGGTTGTCCAGTCTCTTCTTAAAAACTTCCAGTGTTGGAGCATTCACCACTTCTGGAGGCAGGTTGTTCCACTGGTTAATTGTTCTCACTGTCAGGAAGTTTCTCCTTAGTTCTAGATTGCT
>NW_015387231.1:358547-371225 GCF_001527695.2 Protobothrops mucrosquamatus | reverse complement strand
TTTAAAATTATTTAAACATAACTATTGGAAAAAGTTGTCACTAACTTTTCAGTGACATGCTTCTAAATTCTTCAGATATTGTTTGGGCAAAAACGGTTTTCACTACTTAAATAGAATATTGAACAGATGAAAGAAAAATATCTGAAGAACAAGAAAACCAAAGAATATCTGATCAGGAGATACCATCTAGAAACAAGGATGATTAAGGAAGCATTGGAAATAATAAAGCATCAAATAATGGCTATAGCCAAGAAGATCTACAAATATGGACCTCAAATTGCACACTATTGGCAGAATCTCCAATTTCAGTCAAATCAGAAATGTTCCAGAACCTGAATTAAGATGCTTTGTAACTCAAGATCAGGTAGTTAACTCAACGCAATGGTTTTAAACAAATATTTAATCCGGGAATCCTTAACAGAAACTTACATCTCTGAAGAAGCATCCAGAAGCTGTACATTTGTCCATTTACGTTGGTAAAAACAATAATTCCTTCATATCAACTTCTAGCGTGAATTAATATAGGGTCTGTCCTTTTGCATTCCCATGCTCATCTCAGACAAAGAGATTCCAAACTGGCACATAGCCAGGATATCCTGTGATGAACTTAGTAACCCCTTCCACTGACTTGTTAACATAGGATTCACTGAACAGCTAAAACTACATTACCCATAAGCCATCTCTTAAGGAAACAGCGCTTAACCCTTTAAATGCCAAACATTCTAATATACAGATCTCAAGCCAATATATGCTCTGACCAGGGTTACCCTGCTCCAGCACACTCCCCGCTTGGAAATATAAATTTCCACTACTAACTAACTAAGATAGGCAAAAAACGTAGCATTAAATCATGCAATTCTCATTACTAACTATTAACTAAAATAGGTAAAACATGGTTTCAAAACATGCATAACTATAAGGTAAATACAAAACATGCACAACTATAACAGAGATAAACAAGGTGTTACATCAAACAATGCACTCATGAGGTAAATACAAATACATAGTTTGAGGTTCAATCTTCCAGTTCGGTTTTCTTCAGCAACAGGACCAGGTCGGTGATTGGCCTGGTCTAAGAGTCTTTGAGTCACGATCTGACTCATGTGGCTTCATGATCTGGGCCTCAACTTGGCGAACTAGTCCATGAAAACTGGGTGGGGTCCGATGCACAAGTCCCATGGGCCAAGAGTTCTGGTATGCGTCCTTGTCTCTCAGCAAGACAAGATCTTCTTCCTGTAGGAAAAACTGGAACCCAAAAATTCTCAGGAACAAAGGAACCTGGATCCACAGGATGCTCAGGAACAGAAGAAGCTGGAACCACATGAAACTCAGGAACAGCAGGAGCTGGAACCACAGGAAACTCAGGAACAGGAGGAGCTGGAATCACAGGAAACTCAGGAACAGCAGGAGCTGGAACCACAGGAAACTCAGGAATAGCAGAAGCTGGAAACTCAGGAACAGCAGGAGCTGGAGCCTCAAGAACAGCAGGAGCTGGAGCCTCAGGAACAGCACTGGAACCACCGGATACTCAGGAACAGCAGGAGCTGGAGCCTCAGGAACAGCAGGAGCTGGAACCACTGGTGGAATGTTGATGATGGCTGCTACTGTTGTCATGAGGGTAGTGAGGACCTCATGTGTGGGCGTGGGTGTCTTTGATGACATAGAGTCCATAATTTTGCAGGGTATGCCAATCATGCACTCCCACGCTTCGCCCATGCCTTCAGACATTTGTCAATCACTGGATCATGACAAATACTTTCAATAGTCTGTAAGACCTTGTAGACTCCTACAAAACTGGTTCTTGGGATGCTAAGATAAGTGATCAGGATGGTCAATACTATGCCCAATCTCAGGTGTCTCCACTTAGAGGAGCATTCAAAGTGGGCTGGTTTTAGGAATTGGGTAAAAGGTGGTTTTTCTGTCTCTTTGCTCATTGAGGGCAAGCAGATGATCTGGACGATTGTTTTCTTGTCCTGTCTGAGAAATTTACTGGGTGTCTGAGGTTGAACATTGGCATGTTGATCTGAAACTAGAAGCATATAGCGTTTTGGTCTCCATGGCATCAGGCTGTCTGAACAAGCCAAGAACTCAGGACCTTTTAGCCAGATCAATTCTGTCAACTGTGTCGCAAGGGTGGGCCACGTAGCTTGGTCCACAAGGTTCTTATCTGTTGGCACATGGTGCCATTGTTCAGGGCTTAAAGATGTTTCAATCTTTTCTACTCTATTGCCTACATAAACGTAGAAGTGTCTGCTTTGGTTGCAGATGTAGCTTGACATCACCTTGCTGTCTGGGGAGAAGGTGTAGACTGTAGCTCAAGGCCATTTTCGTTCTCAGATTGGTGAGTTTTACGGCCAATATGGTACCACAGAGTTCTAACCTTGGTATGGTGTGGCCTTGTTCCATTGTTAGTTTTGCCTTTTCCATGACGAAATCGACACTGCAGCTCTCCCCGCTGTAGACTCTGATGTATCTTATGGTTGCAATCACCTTCGTTGACACATCTGGGAAAGCGTACAATTCTTTCTTTTGTACGGTGGCGGGTGAGCTGGAGACATACGTGCGTTGCACTTGTATGCTTTGGAGACAATTTAGGAGTGTACTCCATGACTCCCAGTCTTGTTTCTGTTCTGGCAGATGAGGCCTGTCCCAATGTGCAGTGCTTTGGGAGAACACGCGTAGCTGCAGAGATTGCTTGTCCACTTTGGACAAGGCTGAGTCATTGTGACTTTCACTGGTCTGGAACACTGTTGCTTCCAAAACGGATTTGGTTGTTCTTGGCATGGTTTTAGGTGAGGTGTTCTTCCATTACTGAGAAGAGGTTGTTGAGATATTCACCTGGGTTGAAGTTTGCAGTTGGTCAACACAGATNGTTCCTGGGATGACCCATTCAGGTTCCATCTTAAAGGCAGTTGAGGAGCTTGTTGGGCCTCTGACCATTCCGTGGTAGGCAAAGGTGACAGGGGCGTCTACTCTCAACGGAGCCAAAATTTTGGCTTCAGGAGTTAGGAACAGTAAGACAATTGGGGGGAACTGGTCGACACAGAACATTCCTGGATGACCAATCCAGAATTTAGGAACCGTAAGCTCCCATTTAAGCTTTCCTCCCCACTGTGCTCTGTGGCACAGAGCACATTTCTTTGCTTGGGGAATGGTGGGTCTGTACACACTAATGTGCAGTTGAACTTGGCAGGCGCTTCTGGGCGCTCTTTGGAGCCATATTGGGGCTCCTTGGTTGAAGGAGGAGTAGAAGCTGCTTGTTGTAGCTGTCCATCCTACGAAAGCTTCTTCCATATCCACTTCTAATAAGAACATACGTTTGGGGGAGACTCCTCCTTAGGCACTTAGTAGAGTTCCTGTAATTTCTGCCAGCGTCTTTCATGGTAAGTGCGGTTGATGTCCCATTTCCACAACAGGTTCGACCGCATGGCTTCAGTAGGCTTTCTTTGTTGCCTCAGGTTATAGGGTACCTGGGGTGGCTTTGGCTTCAGTGGAGCTTGAACATTAGCTTCTATGTACAAGTCAAGGTTAGCTGGTTGCAGCATTTCTGCTTGGCTGGCTGGTTGGAGTGGCTCATCCAGGCCGGTTGGTTGAACTCCTTCTTCCAAATCAATGAGATATTTCTCCATGGTTGGGACAGGCTTAGAAAGCGTCCTAGCTATTTTGAAGAGGATACAATGAACTTTGCTCTTTGACCACTAGGGGTCACTCTATCTGGGTGGGCACTTCAGGGAAATTCCCTCTTTGGCCACCAGGGTACACCATATGGGTGCTTCAGCGAAATTCACCCTTTGACCTCTAGGGGTCACTGCTTGCAGGTCAGCCACCAGGGTGCTCTTCCTCGATGTTCACCCTTTGTCCACTAGAGGGCTCTCTCTGTGCGTAATTTAAGGCTCATGTGAAGCTCCTTCTTTAACCACTAGGGGGCACTTGAAGAAAGGCCAGCTAAATTCTGTCTTCTTAGAACCACGTTGCACGTTAGTGGCCACCTCAGATTACTGAGCTCCTACTAGTTCCCGTAAATTTCTACCTGGTCGTTACGTTCAAGCTGTTGACCACCTGGAGATTACTGAGCTCTGACTAGCTCCCATAAATATCCACCTGGTCATTACGGCTTTGTGATAAAAAGCAAGGTTAATTTGCTGCCTTTTTTCTTCTTAATTTTCCCTCAGCAAACACACCACTAGGGGTGACTGCTTGCGTGAGTGATTACTTCGTGTGAAGTTCACTCTGTGCCCACTAGGGGATGCTGGTTACTTTGGATGAATTCAGGGAACTTTGCTCTTTGACTGTCAGAGATACATTCTGCTTAGTTAGAAATTTCAGTGAAGTTCCTTCTTTCACCTCCAGGGGTTGCTATTAGCTTGGGTTGGTGCTAGCCTGCTATTTGCAGATCAGCTACCAAGGTGGGGGGGTGCTGTTCTTCCAGCAGGGCTATTGCCTTGCAAATATAATTGGTTCTTTCCAGGTTGCCACTAGAGGGGATTACTGCATTGCCTATGTTTGAGAGGGGTTTGTCCTAAAACACATTCCTTTAATTCCAAGGAGGGGGAGGTGGAACTCAAAAGTGCACCAACCCTGCCAGATCAGATTGACTGGAATATACTATGGGAGAATAGGAACAACTCATGCTGGACTAGGTTTGTATGTATATGGAATATAATCACCATGTAGAAACTTGTAATAGTAAGTTACTTATCTCTTCTCAGAGCTGAGAAGTTTTATTTTATTTTTCTGCATGTAATAATCCCAACAGTTTGAATAGGCACATAATTTTTTCTGGAATATATATATATCTGTGAAAGTTATTTAATGGACTAGTACAGATGTAAGAAATATTCTTTAAGACTTTCCAAAAATGCATTTTAGAAGATTCAAAGCCAGTGTCGTGCCTCCATCTGAGCCTGAATCTGCGGAGGAAAATGAACTGGAATGGGACCCTATGGAGGCCGAGGGAGAGTTGTCTGTGGCTTCAGAGGAATGTGGGGAAGAGCAGGCTGAGGCAGGCCAGGGCCCTTCAGGATTGGAACAGGAGAAACAGGAGAGGCAGAGTTCAGGTGATGAGCAAGGGCCACTCCCACTTGATCCTAGACCACAGAGAGTGGAGAGAAGGAGGGAACAACGTAGGCAGGCTCAATTACTTGGGAGGTGTTCTCCACGAGGAGATTGAGATTTAAGGAGACGCTGTGGGGAGGGGCAGAGATTGAGATTTAAGGAGATTGAGATTTAAGGAGACACTGTGGGGAGGGGGATTTGTCAGAAACAAACGCTGATTCTTGGAGTGTTGTGTATTGTTGCTCATCACTTGTTCTGTGACTTCTGTTGGGAAACCTGGAAACTCGAACTATTGGATTGACTGAAAACTGCTCAGGAAAGTTAGGATTCAAACAGACTCGTTAAGTTTTAGTTTTCTTCCTTGTTATCTCTATGGCCTTGAGTACTTTCTTATGCTAACCAGATTGTATTTGAACCTACTTTCAGCCACAGTGGGCTGAAGGGGCGTGTGTGATTCTTTTGTTGGAGGCTTGCCAGCAAATGTGGGAGCATTTGGGGAAAATTTGGAGCAATTAAAGAACTGTTTGAATTGCCAGCTGACTGCATTGCCTCTGTGCTTTGCCCTGGATCATCACAGCCATGTTGATACTAAAACTAATTAAACATCTAAAGTCCTAATCATATATTCATTTACCCCAGGGGTAGTCAACCTTGGCTCTTTTATGACTCGTGGATTGATTTACCCATTGAACTCAATGGGACTTATTTCCAAATAGATACAAGATCCTATTTCAGACCTTTAGCACTAAACAAATTGTACATAAAATGCGAGAAATGGCTTCATATTATTAAAATGTGCATTCAATTATGTTTCTTTTTAGTGGCTATGATATTCCTCTGAATCCTTTACATTTGCTGCCCTTTTATGCTGGATCCCGCTTTCATGACTTCCATCATACGAACTTCAATGGCAATTACTCTTCAACTTTCACCTGGTGGGATAAACTCTTTGGTACTGATTCACAGTACAATTCTTACAAGGGGAAAATGAAGAAAGAGAAAGACACAGTGGAAAAGAAGATAGAATAAATTTCCCATTTGCAACACTCAATGGCGGGATCAAAGAGGCTTAAAACTAGAAAACGTAACAATTATTGCAATTCAAAACAAAACACAGCTATTAACAAACAAACCAAGCTTAGGTTTGCAGCAGGAAAAACATTCATTGATGCATTTTCCAAATGATTGTGCTTTTTCTATCCTATAGATAAATTAAACAAATACTGTACAGTATATATATTAAAAAAAGGTTAAATATGACCAAATGATTGAAATTATGTAAAAAAGATATACATTAAAATTAAAATGAGGGGTATTTTGCATTAATGTAAAGCCTAAAGTTTAGAAAGGACAGCTACACTGAGTTCACCAAGTAAAACCTTTGTGGAAATCCTCTTTCCCAATTAGGTATAAAAAAAAGTATATTTAAGAAAGCATCTTTCTTACAAAGAATCTTTTAACTTGGTTATTAATGAATGTTATTGTAATCTGTATTACACATAACTGTAAATTGCTGATTTGATTATTACAGTAAGATAATTTGTCTTATAGTAGCTGTGGTTGATTTTTTGTCATGTTTTCTATACAGCAAATAAAATAATATTGGAGTTCAAGCTATTATTCCCTGGTTCCTTTGCTTTTTTTGCTTCGTTACAGGCAAGCTGGACGAAATGGGGAGTGATAGAGAAAGTGAGAGTAGTTGCTGGAGCTGTTTGCTGGAAGCAGGCCAGGGAGAAGGAGAGGGAGGGACAAGAGATTGGGTGGGGTATAGCTGTATAATTTTGGGACAGTGAACAGTGTTTTTGTGCCAACATTTTCTACTTCTGATGTCCTCTCAAAAAACAATGCTTACTCTACTTTTTTTACTTGAATGTAATAAAAGCGATTAATAGTTTAAAACAGTATACATATGAAAAAGGCTGCTGGAAAAAGAAATCTAAATCAGAATATCTTGAATACAAAATGATTGGCTGGGGTAACTGCATTTCCTTGCAAGAGTTGCGCTATGGGTTAAACTACATGTTTATTTTTACAGAAGTCTTTCCCCCCAAGATGACAGGAGGCCACTGCAAGCCTCCTTATCTTGTCTTCCCCACCCCACCATACCTTTTAGGCTGTTTTCTTTAATTTATATAGTATTTTTATTTTGTTTCTATTTAGTCAAATAGATAGGAAAAGCAGCTCATTTTACTCCACTGAGATGAATCCTCTGAGCCACTACATCTTACAATCCTAAATCCAAAGCTGCCTATTTAAAAGAGAAACATGCAATACTTGTATTGAGGCATCAGATTAAAGACATTGATAACAGCACTTCCCCAGCAATCTGGATGTCTCCCACCCTGATGATGTTCTGAAAATCTGGGGAAACTTGATAATGCAGGAAGTGGGTGGTTGTTGAGCCCTGTTAGGTTTTTTCTTTGGTGCATTGTGTTTGTTTTTTCAGAGTGTGTGATCTTTATGTTATAATTCTTTACTTTTTAAAATGTAAGTTCCCAGAGCCATTTGGAATTGGGCACCCTTGAAATGAAATGAAATCATGGCTTCTATCGTCAACTCCAATGTTAGACCTAAGTCACAGTGAAGCCTGAGTCTTTGAAGGATTCAGGGCCAAGTTAAATAATCATAATCATGTATTGTGTCATATAAATGGGAAATGATGCAATACCTCCCACCTATTTTTTTCAGATACCCCTCTGGTATCTTACCTGTCAGGCAGAGTTGCAGTCCTTCCCTGAATCAGCTGGCCTTTCCCTTAGGTCAGTGATGGCGAACCTTTTAGAGACCGAGTGTCCAAACTGCAACCCAAAACCCACTTATGCATCGTCGAGTGCCGGGTGGGTGTGACCCATTGGCTGGGTGTGGTCCACTGGCTCAATTTCAACTTTGCAAGATCTTTTTTTTCTCGCAAGACGTTGAAATTGACTGATTGAACCCTTTTTTTTGCATACGGCGGCGGAGGCGTAAAGTGAAAAGGTTTTATAAAACCCAGCTGTAGGCCTAGGACTGGGGCGACGGCGTGCGTGCCCACAGAGAGGGCTCTGAGTGCCGCCTCTGGCACCCGTGCCATAGGTTCACCACCACTACCTTAGGTTGTCACTGTGTCCTGGCTTTCCGTCTTGGGATCTCCAATTTCTCTTTGTTCCAGCAGGGGTGATCCGACGTTTGGGGCTGGGAAAAAAACTTACCCAGATGCGCACTCCCCTCTTCAGATATCCCCGGCTGCCAATGATGGAATGGATGCAAATCCAGGAGGAGCCCCCAAGGCTGTTATGTGCTCCTGGCTACTTTCCTTCATGACCAGAGGCAAGCTCGCCTGACCAATAACCAGCCAAGACACAGTGAAGGCCTTTTGTTTTGTTTATTCCAATAAGCGGAAGAGAAGCTTTCAAAGCTTGGTTCTTTTCAAAGTTTTAACCCAAAATATTTCCTTTTTTTTATTCATCCCTATCACCGGCCGCTACATCCCTCCTCTTTCTCCATTGGCTGAGGTACTATGAGGTTACACTCTTTCCGTCCGCTTATACACATTTCCTGATAACATATTAAATCATATTCACATATACAGTAAGAATAAGAAAAATTAGACATTTAAATGGTTATTTTAAACTCTGTAGATATTTATGTCCCCATTTTAAAACAATAGGTTCTTTTCCTCCTTTTCAATTTAGTGTGCCTTTCCTCTTATCTTATTCAGCTCATTTTCCTATTCTCCAATTCAACCTGTCTTTCCTGGCTAGCCATTTCCTTTTACAGCTATTTTTTTTATAGGCTTCTCTTCTTCTTTTCTCAGACCCAGCTATTTTTGCCTATATGTTTATCTTACTTCCTTTATGTTATATTTTCCTGACTCCCACCAATTGTACTTATTCTTCTATTCAATTAGTTTCCATTGTATTGTAGGTTTAACTGACTCTGAAGATTTATCATATTGATGCATATTTATCACCAGTATGCAAGCCAGGCTATTACATTTTCTTAAATTGCACATAGTAAGCCCTAGGACTCCCAATCTGAGTCCATCAGTGCAAGATATTCAGGGCTTAGGTTTGGAGATCTCTTTTCTGCTACTTCCCTAGTCAGGGCATATGAATTGCAAATCACCTGAAGGGGCCTGGTTCCCCCCCCTGGAATTTGCAGGAAGTTGTTCCTACAAAGTTTTAATGACACAGGGCAAGAATCAGGCTGGAGCTTTACTGAAAGTAAATGAAAGAGAAGGCTCAGTGTGATTCTGAATGGTGTGTGTGCATGTGTGTGTGCAGCTGCTTCTACAAAACAGGCAATACAAACATTCTGGATACATTTTCTCTCCCACCAGACAGAAGTCCAAGGTGTTCAGTACTTGCTGTGGCAACTATTGCCAAATGCCATCACTCCATAAATACATTCAACTGGCTTATTACAAAACAAATGGGGCAAGAAAGAAAACTTTACAATGACTTCCCACCCTCCCCCATAGTCTTCCTAATTTTCTTCTGAGGCTTCATGTGGGGACCAATGGCTCCATGACTCCTTTCTTCTTCTGCAGCTTTCAGAGGCATCTGGGGGAATGGTAGGACTTGGGAAGATGTTCCACTCAGGTTGCATGGTGGCTTTTTAGTGGATGGCTGGATTCAAAACCCAATTCCATGGCTCAAATGGATGGAGGCAGTGTCTGGGTCAGTGTGCTCTGCTTCCAAAGGTTGGGGGGGGGTCATCTATACAGGGCTGAAAGACCTGAGAACAAGATCTCCTCCCCCCCCTTTCTGGGTGGACTCTCCCAAGAGAGAAAGACAAAAGGCATGGTGAACAGAGGATAAGAAAAAAGAGAAGTAGATGGGGGGGGGTAGCTTACAGGCAGAGTTTGAAAAGGCATTAATACTGCAGTGGTTAAAGAAACAGACAAAATGAGGAAATGACATATGAGGACAAAAGAAAGGCTGGATTTTGGTAAGAGAACATAAATGAAAGGTCTCATTTCTGAACTAAACATTTGTAACATGTTAAAGACTTAAGGACTTGCAACTTGAAAAAAAATGCTGGGCAGCTTGAGAATGCTGAAAGCTCCAAGTAATTTTAAAAGCCTAATATTTTAAGGTATGCAATAGTTGCCCACTGTCAGTATTATTATTTGTACTCTCTTTAGAAGTCTTAACAAGAATAATTCGAGAAGATAAACTGATTAAAGGTTTAGAAACTAGGAAAGAGATATTTAAATTACAGGCATATGCAGATGACTTAGTCTTTATTTTGGAAGAACCCTTAGAATCTGGCTCAAGACTATTACAGGTCCTGGAAAACGATGGAGATGTAGTGGGGTTGAAGATTAACAAAGAAAAAACTAAAATGTTAGTTAAGAATATGACCAAATTACAAGAAAATGAGCTAGCAGAAAAAATTAACATTCAAATAGCTAAAAAAGTAAGGTACTTGGGGATTCAACTGACAGCAAGATGCATCACACTTAAAAGAAAAAAATATGATAAACTAATAGATCAAATTACTGTGGATTTAGATAGATGGAAAAACCTACAGCTCTCCTTTATGGGGAGAACCGCAACAATTAAAATGAATGTGCTTCTTAAACTACCCTTTCTATTCCAATGCATAACGATTAAATTAGGCAATTAGGAATTAAATTTAAGTTATTCCAAGACGTAAAAGAAAGAGGAGGATTCGGCCTCCCAAATTGGGAAAAATAGTATCAGGTGGCAACATCTGCTTCATTAAAGGAATGGATGCACTTAAGGAATAGGAGATTGTTAGCACTAGAAGGCAATGACATGCAGACAGGGTGGCACATGATACTATGGAATGGGAAACACAAGGCACATCAGTATTTTCAGAAACACTATATTAGACAAGCACTATTAGATGTGTGGATTAAAATTAAAAAATCTAACTACAAGAAAATCCCCAATTGGATTTCGACATTGGAGATATTTCTGCACCCAACATTTATGAATTTAGGAATGGTNGTATCTAGAGAGCCATTACAATTGCTCATCTAAAACTTTTTAGCTCCTACATGTGTGTTTTTACAGGCACCTGATATGAGACCATTGTCAAAATGCAAATCATATCCATATGCTCAGGATGAGAACAATTATGAATTTCATTCTTTTGGGAATCTTTACATGGGATCTAGATGGAACCACTGTCAAAACAAACCTTTCTCCAAATATAAATTCTAGCAATCACAAATCTGTTTGTGTAGTGTGTGCTGCTTGAACTAGAATAAAGATATTAATATTGTACTGCTATTTCTTTTTCTTATCATTTATTGAGTTCTCTCAATAATTTGACATTTTACAGATTCATAGAAACTTTGTTAAGAAACTATCAGTGTGATGTGCCAGAACTGAACAATGATGAATAACAGTACTGAGATACTGCATTCCGCCTACCTTGCTGTAGAATACATTGACTCTTTGCTGCCTGAAAATCCACTACAGCAACCACTTAAAAATGCTTGGACCTATATGCTAAACAACTACACTAAATTCCAGATTGCAACTTGGGGTTCACTTCTCGCTCACGAACTTCTCTATTTTTTAATATGCTTACCCGGATTTGTATTTCAGTTTATACCTTATATTCAAAAATATAAAATACAACAGGTAAGATGAAATTTTAACGTTGTAAGAAGAGAGCCATGTTAATCTATAGTGTTAAAACATTAGGAGGAGTTTGGTAGCACTTTATATAGCTAAGACTTGTTATTAAAATGAATAAATGTTCATGATCTGCAATTTACTTCATCAGACTAATGTAGGATTTAAATTGGAGTGAGATAGTGGGAGTAAGGGCAATATCATTGATTAGGCAAATGCAGTTTATATGTAAAATAGATTCCTATTGTATTGGTTAGAATTTGTATTATGTTAAAAATACAGTGTTTGTTTAGACATTCTGAGATTGCTAAAACTTTTGAGAGGTATGTCTGTCTATCCATCCATCTGTGTTATTTTGGACCTGTCACTCTCTTTCAACCCGACCACCTCACAGGGTTGTGGGAAGAATAGGAGGAAGGAGTTTTAAGTATGTTTGTTGCCTTGAGCTTATAAAACATGGGATAAAAAATAAATTAAAAAAACATGTAAGTTCAGCAACGTCTCATTCATTGATGGAGTTAAAGTCCTGTTTTTCCAAAACTGGCACTTTGAGATATGCCATAGAATGTCCAAAAAGGTTGAAATCAAATATCATTTTTTTCTTATTTTGAGTGAAGAAAATTTGGTGTCAAATTTGGTATCCATTGATTCTTTTGTGCAAAGTTTGTCCCATTTGTCCTATGTAAAATTTAGAGGGGCATTCCTGGTAAATGATGGCATGAATAACATTAGAGAAAGACCACATGAAGGCACCTCCAGTCGTGTGGTGTATATTTCTTGTGGCCTGTGATGATGACGTTGAAGCAAAATAGATACATAAATTTATTGTAAGATTTGGTTCCATATTAGCATTTTTTGTTATTGTCTCTGTTATTTGGAGAATTTGTTTAGGTTGGATAATTGAGTAGCTGTATGCAAGAGTGGGCCTGCCATCCAAGTGCCTGAGATAATGTATCTTTGTCTAGTATGGGCTGTAGCTTACTAATAATGTGTTTCCTTAGTTTGAACTTTGAGATGTAAGTGACTAGGT
>NW_015387231.1:354086-357798 GCF_001527695.2 Protobothrops mucrosquamatus | reverse complement strand
TCCAAGTGCCTGAGATAATGTATCTTTGTCTAGTATGGGCTGTAGCTTACTAATAATGTGTTTCCTTAGTTTGAACTTTGAGATGTAAGTGACTAGGTCACAGGTCGGCAACCTGTGGCTCCGGACCCGCATGCGGCTTTTTGAGCCTTCCCCTGCGGCCCCCAGCCTCCTCTGCCATTTGCAGAGAGAGAGAGAGAGAGAGAGAGAGGCACTTGCCATTGAAGCTCATTTCCTTAAATGCATAGAGTGACTAAATTTAGGATTTAAATTGGAGTGAGGTAGGGTGAAGGGAGGGGAAAGCTATTGTTATACGGATGCAAATTATATATAAAATAAATACAAATTAAAAATTACATATAATTACATTTATAGCCTGCTAAAAACATTTGTGTGTGTTGAGATTTTCTGTGATTGCCTGAAACCTTTAGATGTACCGGTACGTTACTCAGAAACTTTGAGGACTGCCATAGAGCGTCCTGGGAGGTTAAAATGCTCTGATACTACTTTGCCCTTATTGTGGGGTGTCCTAATGTCACATTTGTGTCCATTGGTTCTTTTGCAAAATTGGTATCAAATCTCCATTCTGTCTGGTAGTATGAAAGTAATTAATAAAAAGGACTTGAAACTCTACTGATTAAATTTACCTACTGACATATTATTTTTACTGACTCTTGACTACAAAAATCTATTCAAATGTGTGTCTGAGATAAAATGTAACAATAAAACACAAAATAATGTGTGAAAGTCAAAACATTCCATGCAATAAATGCTAAGCTTCAGTGGTTACGCTGAAAGAATGGGCAAAATATAACTTAAAAATAAAATCATGAGAATAAAGAGCTTTTCTGTCAGGCTTAGAACTAGTCACTGTTGAAAAACCTGTTGTTAATGCATCTACAAATTAAGACAGTATTTGATGTGTAGGAGGGCCTCCATCCCCAGAATGAAATATTCTTTATTCTTAATATTAAAAAAGAGGCTGAATATAGTACTTCCCCTGAAGGAGAAGAGGAGAGGCACCTTCTTAAAAGCAGCAGACTCACGCAGAAACCTGAGGAGGTTAGTCTTTAGGAATGGGGATTTTGTAATCTATTCAGAAAGACTGGGCCACACTATTCATAAAGAAAAAACAGCCAGAAACCCTAAATAAGCAGCACAATAGGCAAGGCCCAACTAAGATTAGCTCAGACAAACACCTAGGATTTGCATTTCCCTTCTTGCCTGTAGAGCTAGCCATGATCCCATTAAGAATCTGGCAACGGCCATTAAAATATTAAAGGACATATTCTTACACAGGAACAGGCATCTCAATCACAAAGCCCCAAAGAAGGTATAAAAACCCACCTACTCTCAATTCCGTTTTGTCAGCCACCCCAGAAACATGCTGCTGCCATTTTAGTTTCTGGCTACCAAATAAACAGATACCTTCTTGCCTAGCAGCCTCCATTTTAGTTTCAGCGGCTTTCTCCCAGCTTGGAACCAGACCTGATTTTTCTTCCTACAGATGCAAGAACATTAAAGTTTTACAGTACACCTTGAAATTATGGGTAGTCCTTTAACTGGCAGCCATATACATTGCTCTTGCTGACAGAAAACTTTACTGAAAGCAGAGCTTTAACCAGATTTATAAGTTATAGTAGTTGGTGGAATATATTGTGTGAGTTATTTATTGAATCTTGCCAATATTTGTATTGACTAAAGTGCATTACAAGAAATCATACCTAAAATTATTAACCAATATCTCAGTGCAGGACAAATAAAATCAAAGAAAAGTAATTAGAGAACACTTCTTTAATTTAAAAAATCATATCCAAACCAACTCATTTCAAGAATGTACAATTTACAGTATAATATTTGAATCCAAGTTAAGCAGTTTATTTTGCTTCAGACCTACCCATACTTATGGAGGAAAAATACTATTGAATGTAGTATTGTAGAATACTATAGTAGAATATAGTATTGAAAATACTATAACTATTGAGTTATATTTGTAAGTAAACTTGCCTAAGATTGGATTTTTAATTAAGAGAATCGCTATGAGTGGACAGTAATTTTCCTATTACCTATTACCCATAGACATATGGGGCAGAGGACAAGGAGACAATTATGTAACCTCACCCCTTTACATGTAGGAGACATTGTAACAGAAGTTCAAAAGTCGAGAACACGTGATAATATGTTTTGTGATGTTGACATCATTGTAGTTGGGAAAAGATACTGATGAGAAAGATTAATCCGTTTCCAATATGCACTATTTAATTATTTTTTGTTTATTTGCTGCTGTTATAGGATAGACCAGAAACATGGACAGGACAATGGAAATGTTTCAAACAAGTTATATTCAATCACTTTTTTATTCAACTGCCTCTCATATGTGGTACCTATTATTTCACAGAATATTTTAATATTCCTTATGACTGGGAAAGCATGCCAAGATGGTAAGTAATATTCAATTATTTTTTGTTGTTAAAAATACATATTCTCACACATTAAAAATGTTAGTATAATACTGATAAATGATTGGGTTTGGGAGAAATTTCTAGAAATTCTGAGCCAAAATGCTTTTGACTCTGTGGTTTATTGATTAAAAATGACAAGAGAGTGAAATCTTAATTTAATAGTTGCAGGGAAGCAGTGTCTGCTATTCGTAATTGTTAAACTCCAGCAACATTCAGCAACATTTTATCATTTATTCATTCTAATAAAACAAATACAAATATAATAGGTAATATCTGGATATCTTTATGCAAGACGAAAATGGAAGCCTAAGAGTTATTTTAAATATAATATAAACTACGTCATATGTAACTCGTAGGTTTCCTGTCTTTCTCAAGCAACGACTTATTTGCTGTGCTTGTTGCTCCAAGAGGGAAAAATATCTTATTAAAAGTTCTGTGTATGTTAAATATGTCAGGTTTCTACCACTGTTCATTGGATAGATTGTACAAATATATAACCATCTCAAAAACTAATTTTATTTTAAAGGTTTGTGATAGTTGCCCAGTGCTTTGGATCTGCTGTGATTGAAGATACCTGGCATTATTTCCTGCATCAACTACTTCATCATAAGAGAATATATAAATACATTCACAAAGTACATCATGAATTTGTTGTATGTAATTTCTTAAATTTTTTGATTATATAGTTAAGCTGTATATCCACTTACCAATAAGAAAATTCCATACAAATCATTGGAACCTGTTTCTGTATATGATTGCAGGCTTAAAATGTCATTCAATGGGCATGTATTAGTTAATAATTTTTAGAAATAGGGAGAAGAAACTAGCAGGTTTATTATTTAGCTATATGATTTCTTTACTGTTCTTCCTATCATATGAGGCCAGAATGGTTTACAAAAGTTGAAGAGTTTTAACTTAAACATTGCAGTAAACCAAGAATATGTCTTAGCATTTTTCTTAGCTAACTTGTTATTAAGAAAGAAGTGTATTGTGTTTTTTGTTATTCTGTTATCTAGAACGGGGTCCCCAATCCCCTGTTGAGGGGTGCTGCAGCCCACTACTAGGCCATGAGCTGTTCAGAACTGGCCACCTGAAGTGGTGGGTGCACGTATACATCCCTACTTGCACGAGCAGCAGGAAAGCACATGTGCTCCATTTGTGCAGACAGTGTGCCCGCCACTCGTGCAGAACCATCCCCCCCTCCCCCCACCATCCGCAAAGCCAGAAAGATTGGGGAACTTTGATCTAGAACA
>NW_015387231.1:307918-353406 GCF_001527695.2 Protobothrops mucrosquamatus | reverse complement strand
TGATCTAGAACACAGAAGCATTTTATTCTTAGCATCCTTTCCCAATCACAGCTCATAATGAATGTTAGCCTCTCTGACACTACTTCCACAATTTGGGCTATATTGGTAAGTGTTCAGTTGCTCAGTCTTTGTAATTGCAGTGATTTATTTTAGCAAGTCTTGATTAATTATACATTATAATATAATTCACAAATTCCTTGTGTGTCCAATCACACTTGGCCAATAAAGAATATTGTATGGTATGTATTGCAATGTATTGTAATATAGTTGAATGTCAGATACATTTCCCAGAATGGGCATATCTTTTCTTATATAGTGATAGTAATTTCAAATCAAGCAAATTCCAATTTGAGAGGATTTTGCCTGGGTTTGCAGTAAATGTTGTGTAAATTGCAAATAATAATAAGCCACACTATATTTTATATTTTACATATGCTCTATTCTATTTTATATGTATTTATTTGTGACCTGCATTTTAGCTGACCTAAAAGATCAGACTAATTTTTACAATATTGACTACCAACAACTCTGCAGGAATTCAGGAACAACCTTTCCCATCATTTGATGCCTTAGATATTTAAGAAGAAATGCAAAGAGATTTCCTTCTATGAAAAGAAGGACTAGCGGTGACATGATAGCAGTGTTCCAATATCTATGGGGTTGCTATAAAGAAAAGGGAGTCAAGCTATTCTCCAAAGTACCTGAAGGCAGGACAAGAAGCAACAGATGGAAACTAATCAAGGAGAGAAGCAACCTAGAACTAAGGAGAAATTTCCTGACAGAAAAATGAATCAGTGGCCTCCAGAAGTTGTGGGTGCTCCAACACTGGAAGTTTTTAAGAAGAGATTGGACAACTATTTGTCTAAAATGATATAGGGTTTCCTGCCTGAGCCAGGGGTTGGACTAGAAGATCTCCAAGAGTCCCTTCCAACTCTGTTATTCTGTTAAGATAAATCTTTTCTCCAAGTTCCAGCTTACATTTGAACTTTTTAAAAAAATATAGTACGAAACATTAGTACTTTATTTGAATAACTAATTTCTGTTTCTAAAATAATAAGAAACTTAGTTTCAAGCAACCTCTTTAACATGATCTTTTGAAAATATTGAGAAAAACTTCACTGAATACATATAAGTTTATTGATCTATAGAATCTTCTTTGTGTGTCTTTAAATCACACAGTATCCACAGTTACATAGCACCTACTGTTTTAAGGGGCTGTCTGGAATTAGCAGTAGCAAATATTCTTACATTTAGAAATGTATCCAATTTATTCAGTTCTACATTTGAGTCGAAGGTTAGCATGTGAGGGAAGAAAATCACCTGAAACAATACTGTCATATTGAAACATATATATGAAATGTTCAGTATGGTTACATGTACACAAACCTTCTCTGTATATTTTTCTTCAGGCACCATTTGGGATGCAAGCTGAATATGCACATCCTTTAGAAACTCTAATCCTTGGAACTGGATTCTTCATTGGGATAATGGTCTTCTGTAATCACGTAATTTTGCTGTGGGCATGGTTATTTTGTCGTTTGATAGAGACCATTGATGTTCACAGGTAATCTTTTGTTATTTATTAATGATTGTTTGTGTTCAGATTCAGAAAATTTAAAATTATTTAAACATAACTATTGGAAAAAGTTGTCACTAACTTCTCAGTGACAAGCTTCTAAATTCTTCAGATATTGTTTGGGCAAAAAGGGTTTTCACTACTTAAATAGAATATTGAACAGATGAAAGAAAAATATCTGAAGAACAAGAAAACCAAAGAATATCTGATCAGGAGATACCATCTAGAAACAAGGAAGATTAAGGAAGCACTGGAAATGATAAAGCATCAAATAATGGCTATAGCCAAGAAGATCTGCAAATATGGACCTCAAATTGCACACTATAGGCAGAATCTCCAATTTCAGTCAAATCAGAAATGTTTCTACAATCCATCAGTAGAGAGACCGTAGTGAACTGATCAATACCTGATAAAGAAATAGTGCAGTTCTGGGTGCAGCTATGGGACAACATAAAGAAATATATGAATGCGCCTAAATAAAGGAGGTGGGTTAGAATAAAACAACCTAAGATGAAAGAACCCATAATAAAAACAGAAACGGAGAATAGGACAAGAAAAATCAAGAGTTGTAGTTGAAGCATCTAATTAGTCTCTACCCACTTATTGCCCACCAGTTAAACAACATACTGCAAGGAGGTAAAATTAAAGATTGGTTAATGTCTGTCAAAATCTCCTTGATAATGAAAGCTCTAACAAAAGGAGCAACATCAGGCAACTGCAGGCCAATTTCCTAGTTACCAACAACTTTCAAATTGCTAACAATAGCAATAGCATCTAGATCTTTCTGCTGAGCAGAAGGGAAACTGCAAATAACAGAGGACCTCTTCTAAAAGCAGATGAGCAGCAGCTCCAAATTTGGCAAGATGATTTTGGAAAACTGTAATAGAAAGACCAACTTGAACATAGCTTGAATTGATTACATGAAGGACTCCCTGCCACACGATCAGAGAATCAAGTGCCTAGAAATACAAACATCAGAGGTTTTGTGCAAAGATGCACAATGGAAGACATAGTTGCTGGTCAGTGGTGATAGACTGGGAGAAATTAATATCAAAAGAGGAACTTTCAAGGAAATTCACTACCACCACTACTGCTTGTGATTGTCGATAGTACTGATTAACTCAGCCCATAGCTATCAAACTTCAAAAACATCTGCTAGGCTATGCTATCTACTTTACATAGACGATCTGAAACTGCATGGAAAAATACCATCTAAAATAGAATCACAAACAACACTAACACTAATTTTAAAGTCCAAACTTAGTGGAGGAAATAACAGTTAATAACATCAGTTAATAACACGGCAGTTCCAGTTATTAGATACACAGCTGGAATAGTGGACTGGATTCAAGCAGAACTAAAAGTCCTGGATAAAAAGATCAGAAAAATAATGACAATGAGTCATACCCTTCATCCAAACAGCAATGTTGACAGTCTTTACTTACCAAGAAAAATAGGTTGATGTGGAATGTTGCAAGACAGTTGAAAAAGAAAAAAGCATTGAAAGACTATCTGGTAAATGAAGAAGATGCTTTGAAGGTAATATACCATGAAAGCTTACTAACTATTGGGGAGACCATACTGGCCTACAAGAAAGATCAAATGACGAATAGAAAAGAGACCTAGCAAGGAAAAATATTATATAGCCAGTACATTAAAAAAAAATAGCAGATAATAACAAGACCTGACAAAGATTAAGATCAGGAAAGTCAAAGAAAAAGACAGAGGGACCAATTCTGACTGCAGAAGACAAACCTTAAGAACAAATGCATAGAAAGCAGGAAATAAGAAGACACCAACAGATAGCAAATGCTACCTCGGCGAAGAAGCTATAGAGACAGTGGATCATATAGTTAGCTGCTGCAAAATGATTGCACAGATTGATCACAAGTAATGGCATGACAAAATAGCAACAATAGTGAATTGGAAGATCTGCAAGAAATATAATTTGCTTGCAAGCAAGAACTGGTGGGACCACAAAATAGAAAAAGTAACAGAAAATTAAGAAGCTAAATTGCTCTGGAACTTTAGAATTTAAACAGACGGGCACCTAACACATAACATACCAAATTTAACAATTGTTGATAAGAAAGATAAAGTTTCAATGGTGGATGTGGCAGTACCTGGAGTCATCAGAATAGAAGTAGAAGGATTGTGGGAAAAGAAAGCAAAGATAGTACCCAAAATAGGTCCCTTGGGTGCAAACCCAAAACATCTGGAGCACCATGGTTTGGCATGACCAAACTAACCAATTGCAAAAGGCAATTTTTGTTTAGAACAGCTTACACTCTGTGATTATATCTTTAACACCGTTAAACAACACCTGCCCATCCCAGGCCCTTGAGAAGGACTCAATAGGTAGATAAAAATGCTAAATCCAGTCTAAATGACTGGTTGACTGTGTAACGAGCCATAATAATAATAATAATAATAATAATAATAATAATAATAATAATAATAATAGTAGTAGTAGTAGTAGTAGTAGTAGTAGTAGTAGTAGTAGTAGTAGTAATATATTAAATTTATATGCCACTGACTCCCAGCAAATCTAGGCAGTTTAAAAATTGTTAAAAACATTTAAAACAAAAAACAGAGCAAAAAGAGCAAAGGTGGCAGAGTTAACCACCCAACCATCTGGATGGGGCTTGAGTACTTGAGTCACAAAAGGGCCTGGGCAAAGAGCCAGGTTTTCAGGGCCCTTCAAAACACCACTTGGGTGGGCCATTCAAATCTTGTGGGGAACCACATTCCAGAGGGCAGATGCTGGTACAGAGAAAGACGCTCTTCTGGGGTCCTGACAGATATTATTGTTTAATCAATGGAACTCAAAAGTGCACCAACCCTGCAAGATCAGATTGGCTGGCATATACTATGGGAGAATAGGAACAACTCATGCTGGACTACGTTTATATGTGTATGAAATATAATCACCATGTAGAAACTTGTAATAGTATGTTACTTATCTCTTCTCAGAGCTGAGAAGTTTTATTTTATTTTTCTGCATGTAATAATCCCAACAGTTTGAATAGGCACATAATTTTTCTGGAATATATATATCTGTGAAAGTTATTTAATGGACTAGTACAGATGTAAGAAATATTCTTTAAGACTTTCCAAAAAATGAATTTTAGAAGATTCAAAGCCAGTGTCGTGCCTCCATCTGAGCCTGAATCTGCAGAGGAAAATGAACTGGAACGGGACCCTATGGAGGCCGAGGGAGAGTTGTCTGTGGCTTCAGAGGAATGTGGGGAAGAGCAGGCTGAGGCAGGCCAGGGCCCTTCAGGATTGGAACAGGAGGAACAGGAGAGGCAGAGTTCAGGTGATGAGCAAGGCCCACCCCCACCTGGTCCTAGAGCACAGAGAGTGGAGAGAAGAAGGGAATAACGTAGGCAGGCTCAATTACTCGGGAGGTGTTCTCCACGAGGAACACCTGGAGATTGAGATTTAAGGAGACGCTGTTGGGAGGGGCATTTGTCGGGAACAAATGCTGATTCTTGGAGTGTTGTGTATTGTTGCTGATCTCTTGTTCTGTGACTTCATTTTGGAAATGGAAACTTGAACTATTGGATTGACTAACCACATTACTTGAATGTTTAAAGACCTCGGACTGTATTTTGGATTCTCTCTTTTGAAAACTGCTCAGGCAAGCTAGGATTCAAACAGACTCGTTAAGTTTTTGTTTTCTTCCTTGTTATCTCTATGGCCTTGAGTATTTTCTTATGTTAATCAGATTGTATTTGAACCTACTTTCAGCCACAGTGGGCTGAAGGGGTGTGTGTGATTCTTTTGTTGGAGGCTTGCCAGCAAACGGAGCATTTGGAGAAAATTTGGAGCAATTAAAGAACTGTTTGAATTGACAGCTGACTGCATTGCCTCTCCTCTGTGCCCTGGGTCATCACTGCCATGTTGATACTAAAACTAAATAAATATCTAAAGCCCCAGTCATATATTCATTTACCCATTGAACTCAATGGGACTTATTTCCAAATAGATACAAAATCCTATTTTAGACCTTTAGCGCTAAACAAATTGTACATAAAATGTGAGAAATGGCTTCATATTATTAAAATGTGCATTCAATTATGTTTCTTTTTAGTGGCTATGATATTCCTCTGAATCCTTTACATTTGCTGCCCTTTTATGCTGGATCCCGCTTTCATGACTTCCATCATATGAACTTCAATGGCAATTACGCTTCAACTTTCACCTGGTGGGATAAACTCTTTGGTACTGATTCACAGTACAATTCTTACAAGGGGAAAATGAAGAAAGAGAAAAACACAATGGAAAAGAAGATGGAATAAATTTCCCATTTGCAACACTCAATGGCTTAAAACTAGAAAACTTAGCAATTCTTGCAATTCAAAACAAAACACAGCTTTTAACAAACAAACCAAGCTTAGGTTTGCAGCAGGAAAAACATTCATTGATGCATTTTCCAAATGATTGTGCTTTTTCTATCCTATAGATAAACAAATACTGTACAGTATATATTTAAGAAAATGTTAAATATGACCAAATGATTGAAATTATGTAAAAAAAGATATCAATTAAAATTAAAATGAGGGGGGTATTTTGCATTAATGTAAAGCCTAAAGTTTAGAAAGAACAACTACACTGAGTTCACCAAGTAAAACCTTTGTGGAAATCCTCTTTCCCAGTTAGGTGTAAAAAAAGTATATTTAAGAAAGCATCTTTCTTACAAAGAATCTTTTTACTTAGTTTTTAATGAATGTTATTGTAATCTGTATTATACATAACTGTAAATTGCTGATTTGATTATTAACGTAATTTGTCTTACAGTAGCTGTGGTTGATATTTTTGTCATGTTTTCTGTACAGCAAATAAAATAATATTGGGGTTCAGGCTATTATTCCCTGGTTCCTTATTATAAAAGGTCCCACTCCTTACAAAAGGGATTTCCTGGTTCATTTAGATTTGTTCCTATCAAACAAACAAAAACAAACAAAAATAATTCTTACTAATTTTTGCAGGTATTTATTCCTGAACTTTGATCACCTATAGTTGTAAATATACAAGCCTTCTTAAAAGTGTCATGGATTGAAAAAGTGCTATGTTTGTAGCAATGATTTTGCTTTCTGTTAATACACAATGACAGCTATTGATAATTAGAACAGAATATGCCCACTGAAATTTGATAGTGGAGACATTAGATAACTTCCCATCTATTACATAGAGTCAAAACTATATGTAGCGGAGTTGGGGTGAGAATGGGGCCAGCTGAGAGGCTTTGCAGGAGCCCGGCCGATTAGGCAGGAAGATGAGGAGCTCCGGCAACTGTCATGGGTTTGGCAGCGGGGTGTGGCTCGGAGGAGGGAAGAAAAAGGAGGAGGAAGCCCATAGAAGGGAGGAAGAGAGAAGGCTTGGTGGAGCTTGCCATTCTGAGCCAGCTGATCGAAGAGAGAGTAAGAAGCTGGGGTTTTCGTGTTTGCTTTTTTTGCTTCATTACAGGCAAGCTGGACGAAAGCAGGAGTGATAGAGTGAGAGTCGTTGCTGGAGCCCTTTACTGGAAGCAGGCCAGGCAGAGAGAGAGAGAGGGGGTGAGAGTGGCTGGTTGGAGCTGTTTGCTTGAAGCAGGCCAGGCAGAGAGAGAGGAGGGGAGAAAGGACGAAGAGAGGGAGAGAGGGTAGTTTGGGGAGTTTTAATTCCCTCTGAGTAAGTTAGGCAAAGGGAGATTTAGAGAAGAGTTTGACATACATCTTTTAGTGGGGGGTAAGGGTTTTTTTTCTTTATAGGATCACCTGGGGAGATAAAAAGGGATTACATGGAGTGAGGTCAGAGAGGGGCGAGGAGAGCGGACAAGGGAGCCCTCTGCCAGTGCCAGAGATTGGTAGATTGATCGTTCTTGGCAAGTTGTTGTCATCAAAGATGGATTAACATCGTCCTGGGCAAGTTGTTGCCACCAGAGACTGGCTGCCATTGTTTTAGGCAAGTTGCTGTCACCAGAGACTAACCGCCATCATTCTGGGCGAGTTGTTGCTACCAGAGACTTGCTACCATTGCTTTAGGCAAGTTGCTGTCACCAGAGACTGGCTGACATTGTTTTAGGCAAGTTGCTGTCACCAGAGACTAACCGCCATTGCTCTGGGCAAGTTGCTGTCACCAGAGACTGATCTCCATTGTTCTAGGCAAATTGCCATCACCAGAGGCTGATTAACATGGTTCTGGGCAAGTTGTTGTCATTAAAGATTGACTACCATCTTCCCTGTAAGTTCTTATTGCTTGAGATCAACCACCATCATCCCAAGTGAGTCACTGTCAAGAGAGAGAGAGACCATGTGCATGGCTGCTGATCATGACTGAATACCACCGTGTTACGTGCTCTGTTAGGCAGAGCTGCCAACATGAGAGACCTCTTTGGGCTGGTGGCCACTTGGAGGGGAGGTCGGGAGGGCCCGGAGTTAAGCAGTCCCTAGAGGGGGGGGGTGCTACATATACATGAGGGAACTATAGGGACTTTTCTTAGATTATATTGATTACTTCTTGGCCTTCCTGACTACTATGGAAAACACTAACTTGTATAACCTGCTTAACCGGGATTCTATCTTTTAGAAAGCCATACATTTGTTTTCTTAAAGACAAGAGATTGGGTGGGGTATAGCTGTATAATTTTGGGGCAGTGAACAGTGTTTTTGTGCCAACATTTTCTACTTCTGATGTCCCCTCAAAAAACAATGCTTACTCTACTTTTTTTACTTGAATGTAATAAAAGCGATTAATAGTTTAAAACAGTATACATATGGAAAAGGCTGCTGGAAAAAGAAATCTAAATCAGAATATCTTGAATACAAAATGATTGGCTGGGGTAACTGCATTTTCTTGCAAGAGTTGCCCTATGGGTTAAACTACATGCTTATTTTTACAGAAGTCTTTCCCCCCAAGATGACAGGAGGCCACTGCAAGCCTCCTTATCTTGTCTTCCCCACCCCACCATACCTTTTAAGCTGTTTTCTTTAATTTATATAGTATTTTTTATTTTGTTTCTATTTAGTCAAATAGATAGGAGAAGCAGCCCATTTTACTCCACTGAGATGAATCCTCTGAGCCACTACATCTTACAACCATAAATCCAACACTGCCTATTTAAAGGAGAAACATGCAATACTTGTATTGAGCCATCAGATTAAAGACATTGATAACAGCACTCCTCCAGCAATCTGGATGTCTCCCACCCTGATGATGTTCTGAAAATCTGGGGAAACTTGATAATGCAGGAAGTGGGTGGTTGTTGAGCCCTGTTAGTTTTTTTTCCTTTGGTGCATTGTGTTTGTTAGAGTCTGTGATCTTTATGTTATAATTCTTCACTTTTTAAAATGTAAGTTCCCAGAGTCATTTGGAATTGGGCACCCTTAAAATGAAATGAAATCATGGCTTCTATCGCCAGCTGCAAAGTTAGACCTAAGTCACAGTGAAGCCTGAGTCTTTGAAGGATTCAGGGCCAAGTGAAATAACAAGCTAGTTATTTGGCTTCAGATTTTAATACAATTGTACAAAGCCACATTGTTGAGTAGGCCAGTATGAAATTCACAGAAATAAGGTTACATCCCCAATACTGAACGAAATGCTAATTGAATTTTGGTTCAGATAAATTCAGTTAAATAAAATTCAGTTTCTTTCATTTTCTGTTCAGTGTGTGGTATGCCTTTGGAATAGGATTAGCTTGCTTGGATATTCTGGTTCCTACTAAATCATTGAGTGATTTTTTCCCTCCTTTCTAAGGCTTAGGATGCAGGCAGAATATTAATAGCTGCTGGAAATGGTCAGGGTTGAATTTCAAATGAATAGCAGTATTCTGCTTTCATAGAATAAACTCATATGAGTATTGAGAACGCTGTTCATGATGTAGATTTTAACTGCATATGTGCGTAGCCTTTTCTTTCGTCGTTAAGGACTGCAGTCTTAAAAATGTGGAAAAATTTAGTCACCAATCCATTTCTCAAAATTGGTTAAAAATTAATAGTACTGGTGTACTATTTCAAAGGTGAAATAAATGGACATGCTTGCAGATTGTGTATACTGCCCTAACAAATTCTATCTTGTTCCTAACATTTCTGGCTTTTTGATGCTGTATAATATTGCTCTAGTTGGTGGATTTGTATTTTTACATTGAAACAGAAGGTTAATCTAACTAAGATACTTCTTTTTTCCCCCTACTGTATACTAATAGCAACCCTATACAGGTAATCCTTGACTTACATCCACAATTGAGCCCAAAATTTGCATTGCTAATAAAACAGTTAGGTGAATTTTGCCCCATTTTAAGACCTTTCTTGCCACTGTTGTTAAGTGAATCACTGCAGTTATTTAATCACATGGTTATTAAGTGAATCTAGCTTCCCCATGTACTTTGCTTGTCAGAAGTCCCAAAGTCAATGACCAGCTGTCTGCAAGGAATATAAATCCTTCCATTCCCCACCATCTAGTCAGAGCTGAAGAAGCTTCTTGGATGAGAAGCGAAACATCTTCAAGGAAAAACAAGGAAGTCCAGTTGCCTCCTGAAAAAAGCACCTTTGGGACAACCATGACCTGGAGGACTTGAGAATCTTCAAAGACATTTTGCTTGTCAGAAGGTCGCAAAAGGTGATCACATGACCTTGGGACATTGCAACCTTCACAAATACGAGTCAGTTGCCAGGTATCCGAATCTGCATCACATGACTAAGTGGGGGCTGCAACAGTCCTAAGTGTGAAAAACGGTCATATTTTTCAGTGCGGTTGTAACTTCAAATGGTCATTACATGAATAGTTGTAAGTTGAAGACTACCTGTACATGATTGTCTTCGCTTTGGGCACACAAATATGGCAAGAGTAAACATAAGGATGCCGTGCTGATAAGAGCAGAGAAGGCTGCAAAACACCAGCGAGCTGAAGGATTTCTGTAGTGCAGAGATGGCAGCATAGCATACTGTATAGTCAATGAGAGTGTTGTGCTTATTGGTTGATGTCACTGATATATAGTATTTATTGTGCTGGAGACTTCACTGCTACTTGCTGCAGGAATTTCCTTGACAAGTGCTGGCAGACGTATATAGTCAGACACCTAAATCTAAAGATACGGGACAGTCATTTGTGGTAGGCTTTGTTTATATTTTATGTATGTCTGTTTAAAAATGGATCAGTACAAGAATTTGGGCCTTGGAAAAAAGTGATGGTTCTGGCAACAATTGGTTCATATCTAATCAGCTATTCCTGAGTCATATAAGTGGGAAATGATGCAATACCTCCCACCTATTTTTTTCAGATCTCCACTCTGGTGTGAGTTAAACTTAGCACGAGGGCTCTTAAAAGCTGACTTAGCATTTGGGATGACTTTTAATCTGCAATTAGAATGGTGTGTAATGATCTGCCTCATTAGTGGTTCAGATGCATTGAACCACTAATTGCCACTACCTGATGGAATAAATGTCAATGATCTGAGGAAACTACTATCATAAGACCGAAATGATGTGTTCAGCTCTCCATGCTTCAAAACATGTGACTAAGTATGCATGTAATGCTGCCCAGATATAAAATGGAGTGTATGTTCTCCAGACACAGGAATATACTGTGTTTTTCTAATGCAAAATAGTCCTCTGTAAATCATGTGTTGCTTATAATGAATTTTAAAAGGCAGGAACAGTGTGAAAGGATCATAGCGTTCTGCTTGACTGAAACATGGTATGTTTACTGTAGATCTCCTTTAGTAATGAGTTCTCCCTAGAATTTTGGAGGATGATAGAATTGATTTAAAGTATAGATAAAGGTGACCAACATTGTTAGGCAGTATTTTTGCTTGCTATTGCATAAAAAAAACACTATAATTTGATTGTTGTCAGAAGTTGGATACATTTCATAGACCAATAATAATGAATATTATTAAGTAAAGCAGGGACTTTAAATATTCAGGAAGATAAAACTTTAGATTATAGTTTAAAACTCCAAAATAACTTTAAATTAGCTGGGGATTTGTTACTTTTTTAAACATTTAAATTAAACAAACCTTTGGTAAAAATTTTTTACCAAACCTTAAAAAAAATCCTTTTTGGTTCCCAGGTGCTAGAGTACATGTACAATGTAATTATACTGTTTTAATGAGACAGTATAATTTAATGAGACAATGTAATTATACTATTTTAATGAGACAGTGGTTTCTTTAGGGTACTTTGGGGGGGAGGGGGCATTTTTAGTATATGAACTCTATTCAAAAGCCTAATCCATCCTATTCTGTATTGTTCCCTATGTAAAGCTGGTAAGAAATTATGTTGCCACTATTTGGAATATGCCACTGAATCACTGTGGAATGATCCTGCGTGTCACTGGGGAAGCTACTGAAGAAAAGATGTATTGTGCAGATTGGATGGTCCTAACTGGAATTAGCCAGAAACTAACATGGATGTAAGGCATATATCTGAGTGATCTGCGACAGAATTTTCAAATCCCAATTGTTTGGCAGTACCAAGTGTTAAACTTTTTTTAATCTAAAATTAGAGCGATAACATTTTGGAAAACCATAAGCATGAGCCCAGTTAAATTCTGTTTTTAAAAATAAATTCCTTAATTGTAATTACAAACTATGTTCAGAGACACTATAGTTTTGTTCTTTGGGTTTTTAATAGTTTTGACAAATTTGAGATCTGTATTTGGCTTAAACAAATTATCAGGAATTAAGGAATGGGGAAATATTATAGTTTATATTATGTACTATTTTTTGAAATCTTTATTTCCAAGTACACATTTTATTAATATTGAACAATATTAAAATTAAATTTTTAGTATACTGCGCAAATGCCATTCCCACATAAATAAATGCAGAACTCAATACATGAAAGTGTAGGAAAATGCTATAATTGCTCTTAGAAAAACAGTACTTGGAATACGAACAGCTTAATGCAGTGATGGCAAATCTTTTAGAGACCGAGTGCCCAAACTGCAACCCAAAACTCACTTATTTATCGTTGCCTTTGAGCTGGACGGCTGGACGACAGCTGAGGAGGCAATGCAGTGGGTCGTGCCCAGGAAAAGGAGAGCATGTGAGGCCATGATGGATGGGATGGGGGGGGAGGGAAACCAGCCGTGCTGGGATGCATCCGGCCACGTGGGACCTCGGTGAGTTAGCAGGCGGCTGGTTGAAGAGGAACAGTTGCCATCTCGGGGGCATGGTCCGCGTGGCCACAGAGAGGGCTCTGAGTGCCGCCTCTGGCACGTGTGCCATAGGTTCGCCACCACTGGCTTAATGTATGGCTATTTTGATCATGCTCATTCTTGAATGTATATTTAATGTTACACCTGTTCCTAAATAATCTGTTTGTTCCTAGTGAATTGTGAAGACATTAAGGCAGCAGAGATATTATGCTTGTGCTCACATATCTGAAGATATATTTCTTTTAATATCACTAATTCAGTCCCTCATGTTGTTAAGTATTGTAAGAACCATTTTTAACAGCTTCAACTTTCAAGATACGATCGTGTTCCAGAGTTTTTATCCTCTATGACAGATTTCACACATCACATTAAAGTCCTTTTTGCTTACTGTGTGTTTAATAAATAAATAATTAGCTGGATTCACACAATATGCTAAATCATATTTATATATAAGAGTAACAAGATTCACACAAAGCATGTGGGGATCAGATATCTGCAACTCAGGGCCAAGTCAACAAAATGTTGCAAAGATCACTAAACTGCTCTTTCAACTGATAAATAGGTAACCAGACTAAACTAATTATAGTACGCAAACAGTAGCAGAGGGAGAAAATCTTTTACAATACAGAATGTCCCTGATCACACAGTTGTAGTACCCAGACTCATCATGTAGGCACAAATCAAAGAAGATCTATAAAGTTAATAAAAGATAAATTAGAATGGACTTACGGTTTTTGCGCCATAGCGCAGCCACAAGATTGCAGAGCTCTGTTAACCCTCAGAAGATAGCTGGTGAGAACAAAGAAAGAAAACATATTGGGCCAGCCATAAGAATAAAAAGTGTCTGAAGGAAGAGAAATACTCTTGACTGTTGTCTAAACCAGGGCTTTTCAACCTTTTCACCCATTGTACCACTCTTAGGATATGGCAATATCCAAGTATCACCAGTCGCCTAGTGAAGTGTCAAAAACTTGACCCCCCCCAAAAAAGGAAAAAAAGTGATAAAGTACAGGTAGTCCTCGACTTACAACAGTTCGCTTCGTGACTGTTCAAAGTTACAACGGCACTGAAAAAAGTGACTTATGACCATTTTTCACACTTATGATCGTTTTAGCATTCCCAGGGTCACATGATTTACATTTGGATGCTTGGCAATTGATTCATATTTATGATGGCTGCAGTGTCTCAAGGTCATGTGATCCCCTTTTGCAACCTTTTGACAAGCAAAGTCAATGGGGAAACCATTTTCACTTAACAACCTTTTATATCAGGGGTGTCAAACTCAATTTCATTGAGGGCTGCATTAGCATTGTGGTTATTGTGGGAGGGTCCTTCCTTCCTTCCTTCCTTCCTTCCTTCCTTCCTTCCTTCCTTCCTTCCTTCCTTCCTTCCTTCCTTCCTTCTGCAGGGCTCTCAGGGCTCAGCAGAAGCACCAGGATCAGCTCCGGGAAGAAAGATAATTAAATCCACCCACCAAATCATCTTTTCACAGCCTTGGGGCTATGCAAATTGTGGCTCTTTGGAATCTCAGCCTCTACAAAAACTTTTGTTTTGTTTTGTTTTTACATGTCAGGCACTGTTAAGGCTCTCTGGCAGCTTCATTCTTCAATGCATCTGGCCAATATTTAAGAATACAGTCCCAAACCTCTTACGCAAACACAATGCATCATGTCAGTTGTAGGACAAATAACATGAGCAAGCATTTTATTTCCTCCCTGGATACAATTCCTGCAGTTGCAGAAAAAGCAGCAAAAACAGAAAAAAGAGAAAATGTGCATTTTATTAATGGAGAACAAAGGAACAGTGAGTGACTCAGACGTAAGGGAAAAATAGGCTAAAAATAAATTTAAAAAGACACATCACAACAACATATTTTCTGCCATGGGGGCAAGTTTCGAATTGACTCTGGAGTTCAGAGATCTTAAATCAGGGGTGAGAAACCTTGGCTCTTTTATGACTTGTGGACTTCAACTCCCAGAATTCCTGAGCCAGCATGGCTCAGCTTGGAAACCTCTCCCTTTCCCCTCAGCATGGCTGGAATGAGGAATTCTGGGAGTTGAAGTCCACAAGTCATAAAAGAGCCAAGGTTCCCCACCCATCTTAAACAGTTGCTCCACGGGAATTGCATCCCATCAGGGAAGCTGAGCGAGAGTTTGTAAGTCTAACCAAACGGGCCAAAGCTGACAGCCACTCTTTGCTAAACTTTTCCCAAAGAAAGCAATGTTGCAAAAAAAAAAAAAACAGTGAAGGAGCCAAACTTTTTCTTTCGACCTTCTCTGGAGGAAAGAGGAACGCGGCACCCGCCAGGCGTTTTTTGTCCAAATTGGGCACCCAAAGCAAAGGGAAAAAACTGCTGTGGAGTTTTGAAAAACTGCCAGGGCTGCTACGCCAGAAACAAAGTGCTCCGTGCAGCCCTGCTTCATCCCACACATCTGATGTGATGCCCGGCCACTTACTTGTCCAAAATGAAGTACAGGTTGAAGCCCCCATAGCGGCACCCCCTCCTCTTGCTGCCCCCTTCGCGCATCACAGGGGACCATCAGAGTGGCCAGGAAGAGCCACTGCAAGCCTCAGGGAAGAGGTCTCTGCACTGCACGAGCCATTCCCGAATCCAGGCAGCCCAAGGTGGCGAAGGTCTCGGAGCTCTGCTCCTCCCAAGCTCCTTCAGCGGATGTCCAGGTGGCAGTGGTGGCTTCTCAGGGGATCAAATCCTCTTGTTCAGAAAGGAGGGGAAAAGGCTGTCTGGAGGTGGGTTTTTTGGGGGGAGGGTTTCAGATTTCCCTTCTGCTCTGCTTTCCCTCTGGTCCATTTTCAGGGGCGCCTATGCCTTGCGCTTCCAGTGCAGTGCAACTGAGCCCGCCACTGTCAGCCAGGCAATTGGCAACTTCCAGTTCCCATTGCCTTGCTTTGCCCCAGATTTGAGTAACATGGAAACCTCATCCCCCTCCCGCCCCCTTCCCCGCAAAGGAAAGAGCTGGAATCTGGCGCTGATCCTGGCGCTTCTGCTGAGCCCTGAAGAAGCGCCAATCAGAAGAAACGCTGATCAGCTGGAGCCCAGTACTGATCCTGGCGCTTCTGCTGAACCCTGACAGTCCTGCAGCTTCAGCTGTCTCTCGCTCAGGCTTGTGCGGTGCTGTCGCCGGTTCAGCTCATTCCCCTCCCCCACTAATCTTTTAGGGGGGAATCTACAGGAAGGACTCAAGGTGGCTAAATAAACTGAACTGCAATTTTGACTGGTTGAAAACTGATCCCTGAATAAAAGAACTGTTATAAAATACTGATTTTACTGACGCTTTGACAATTGGAAATAAGTGAATTATAAAAACTATATATAAAGATAAGAACTATACAAAATTAAGCTGTTTGGATTCTGAGTTTGGCTCATTTGATAAGGCTAATTATGGAGACTATGGCACTGATGAAGGACTATTTGAAAGGGGAAGACAACGTGGATATTGCATACTTACCAAAAATGACAAAAAACTACATTTAATACTTACTCCTGAAGGACCTAGCCTGGAATATCAAAGACCTCCAGAGGCAACATTTCAAGACAAGACAAATACTTTCCAGGAGGAAATATATGTAATGCTATGACAAATACAAATGACAATAGATTCAAACCATGAGGACATCAAAAATAACTTTGACAACATAAATGAGCACATCTCTAATCTAAACCCACAATAAAAAAACACTCAGAAAATGACTGCAAAAATGAACAAACAAATCAGATAACAGAAGATAAACTAGAAGAAAATGACTTAATCAGCGAAGCTACAAATGAAGAGAATTATAATTTAACACAAATAGGAAAAAACCTGCAAGACTTTGACATAACAATAAAAATGGAAAAGATACTTTATTCAGAACGTCAAAATAAACCTGAGGACAAGAAAGAAGATTTAACAAAATGGACTATAGAACAGCCAGGAGAACCATTAGAGTTCAGGAGACAAAAAGCATATATTTTATGCACCCTGTCTTCTCCACTCCCAACAAAACTTACAAAAATACAAGAATTTCCTGGCAAGCAGAATATATCAATCTGGAAAACTACTTGGCAAAAGAAGGCCAGAGACAGATTCAAGAGATATGACTTGCACTACCAGATGGAGTACTGTATTACATGGGCAAACACTTGTTTGAATAAGGTTAAAGAAACATATAACTTTGGATATAAAGGGGCCCTACAATAAGAGGGATAAGACATATAAGTAATATAGTATTCTTCATAATATATAAAATGTAAAAATATTGGGATGATGTATGTGAATGAAAAGTTTGAAATTTAAAGGTAAATTAGGCTGAAGAGAATCAGGACTAAGGAATGACTGAAATACTAAGGAGAAAATATGTCATACATGGATGTTATTATTATTTGTACGAACAGAAAAAATGTTTATATTTAACCATTTATGCATTGACAATATTAAGAATGATATTTGTTTAAGGTTGAAGAAGGAGAATATTATTGGGAGAAGGGAAGATCAAAGAAATACACTATTAATATACTAATTATGGAATTACAAAAAGTAATTATTATTGACTCTTAATTAACTACTATTGATTTTTTTTCAATATATATGAATCAAGACAAGCTGTACACTAGGCACTAAGGATTGTTATTGTAAAAAATCAATACAACATTTCTAAAAAAAAAAGATAAATTAGAACATCCCTCCACTGGACCTGCACATCTGCCAGAATAAATACTTCAAAGAACAGAATCACACACCCCTCCAAAGAACCATTCTACCTATAAATAAGACCAAACCTGGAACCCCAAATTGTTAGCCTACCTTTGAGTATTGTCTTTCATGCTCTCGAATAAATTTTCCTTTTTTCCAAGCAGCATGTCCAGTGTCATTCTTGCAAAATCCTGGTTCAGAAACAGACCAGAATTTTCTTCTAAGAAACGCATATACAGTTGTTAAATACTCAGCATTACTGTAATAATCAGCATTAGTTTTTCCCCACTTTAAGATGGGAAAGGCATGAGAACTGTAGCATAAACCCTGAAAGAGGAATATCACAGTTAAAACAAAACACCAAATTTTCCAAACTTCAACCCCTGAAAAAGCCCTGTCCCTATTTACGATATGGATCACCCTCAAAATGTTAAATTTAGTCCTTAGCTACTAAAAGATTGCCTATGACTGTGCTATCATAAATTAAGATTTATAAATTAAACTGGTTAAGTAACACAGCATTGTTGAAAGAAAAATCTTCAGGGTCCAGTCCAAGCCAGGAATAAACAAAATGGAGAATGCTTTAGAAAGAAGGTTCTAGTTTATTGAAGAGCAGAATCACAACAGCATCTGGCTCTGGAGCAGCTGACCACATGGTGCTGGGAGTGGTGGGTTTTATACCTTCTTGGGCTTTTGTGTTTGGAGTTGTTCCTGTTCCTGTGCCATGAATTTTGACCTGAGCTTTTGAGCGTGTCCTTTTAATATTCTAATGGTGATGGGTTAATCCTATTATGTCCTAAAGGTCATGTTCTGCTTCCCTTGGGTTGTGGCTGATGGCTATGTCCTGTGTTGGATTTTTGGGTGAGGGATTGCTGGTTCTAGGGGTCCTTATCTTTCTAATCCCATCAGCTCCAAGCTTCCTGGCTCCGGTCTTTCTGAAAGGATTATCAAATCTGCATTTCTACAGACCTGGCCTGCTGAGTTTCTGGCTGGAGGAAAGGGAGAAGTTTCTGCTTTTTAAGATATTTTGCATTATTCCTTTGGGGAAATACAATATTCTGCCTTTTTAATATTCCTCAAAATATTTCTTTCTCTGGGGGCGTAGGCTTCCTACAATCTCCCCTTTGTGCTTTATATGTGTGGGTGACACACTTTTACTGGCACAAAATTAGAAATTGATCTGGTTAGGGAGACTGGATGGGTGCTTCTATGGGGGTCTAGGATGTGGGAAAACAAGCTTTTAAACTGTTAATGCAGAAAGGGAAGATACTATTAGAGGCAGCAGAAAAAGATCCCTGCAGTGGCTCCCAAAAGGAGAAGCTTTCAACCATGACGGTCTAGAGCCAGGGCAAAAAGAAATTTATAGTGTCCAATGTTCTGTGCCAATTCCTTTCAGATGTTGTGTCAGAGCATGCACAGTCTTATTGTACTGAGGTAAACCAGGAGTAAATACAGTAAACAGTGGTTTGTATTAAATGCAGTGGTGGGATTCAGAAAGTTCGCACCAGTTTGGCAGAACCGGTAGCTAATTTTTTGTTGCCCAGGCCCAGAATGGACTTCTGGAAGTGGCATCCACATAGAGAACCAGTTGTTCACATATTTGAATCCCCCCACTGATTAAATGGTGGTTTATATTACACTATCTACAAATATACACAAATACATACACAGCAAACTCCAACATACAGCAGTTACAGCAGGAAAACGGACGAGAACCCATTTTCAAGGGTTGCTTCCTGCCTTAGGTCTTAGTTTAGTGCATCCAGGCTTGTGATGTCCAATTAAGGTTAGCCAGAGTGCAAACCAGGCTTGTTAATATTTTTTAAATTGCACACAATGAGCCCTAGGACTCTCACTCTGAGTCCACCAGTGCAACATATTCAGGGTTTGGGTTTGGAGATTTCTTTCTCGCTACCTTCTCAGTGAGGACATATGAATTGTAAATTACCTGAGGGTGCCTGGTTCCCTCACCCATGGAATTTGCAGGAAGGTATGCATGCAAAAGCCTTAGTGCCACAGAGCAATAACCAGCTTGAGGGTCTTTACTGAAGGTAGGTGATTTTGAATGGTGTGTGTGTGTGTGTGTGTGTGCGTGCAGCTTCTTCTACAAGACATGCAATGCAAACATCCTGGACAAATTTTCCTCCCACTAGATGGAAGTCCAAGATGTTCAGGACTTGCTTTGCCAACCATTCCAAATGCCATCCCTCCATGAATCCATTCAACTGGCTACTTACAATACAAATGAGACAAGAAAGAAAACCTTGCAATGATTTTCCACCCTCCCCCCATAGTCCTTCCAGTTGTCTTCTGAGGCTTCACCTGGGGGCCAATGGCTCCAGGAGTCTGTCCTTTCTCTGCAGCTTTCATAGGCATCTGGGTGATGTAGGGCTTGGGAAGATCTGTTACACTCTGGTTGCATGGTGACTTTCTAGTGGATGGTTGGATTCAATTCCATGGCTCAAATGAATGGAGGCAGCGTCTGGGTCAGTGTGCTCTGCTTCCAAAAGTTGTGGGGGGGTCATCTTTCTCGGGTGTGTGTGTCCTCCTACAGCATAATAAACACCAAACAATAACAAATATTAATAAATGAATTAATACTCCAAATGAGTATTTTGTGTAACTGATCCAGTATTAAATATATATTGGAAACAGACTAAACACGGCCTTATTATTTTCTATTTCTCATACTGGTCTTTGTACAAACACAAACCAAGGCTTTTGAACAGCAGCATCTGTTCCTGTTGTGATGTCTAGTTAGCTCTAAACTATTGGAGGCCTTTATGTAGAACTTGTAATTATTTTTAAGAGTTTCAGCAAAACTAAGGAGGGAAGAGCTTTGGCCTAAACTTATATTATCAATCATCACATATAATGTAAAACTGGAAAAGATTAGATTCTAATATCAAAAAGAGTTGGAAAGAGATGGAAATTTAACCTTTCTTCATTGTTTCTGTGATTAATTCCCCTCGAGTGGCTGCTTAAACTCATTTTTTAAACCCCAGTAAAATGCTCTGGAATGGAATCAAAAGCATATACCAGGAGAGAAGAATTCAGCTCTACTATTTTTACTGCAGCTCTTCAATCAGATATATAAAACAGGAAAGATACCAAATGATTGGCTAAATCAGTGGTTCTCAACCTTTTTAATGCCGCGACCCCAACCGGTCGTAAGTCGAGGACTAAACCAGTCATAAGTCGAGGACTAAACCGGTGGTAAGTCGAGGACTAAACTGGTCGTAAGTCGAGGACTACCCAACCGGTCGTAAGTCGAGGACTTTCCCTGCCCGGGAGCGCCGCGCATGCGTGGTTCCGCCCCCTGCGCCAGCTGAGGCGTAGCTGGCAAGCGGCAGAGATGGAGCAGGCCGACCACCAGCTGGCCCAGCCCAAGGGAGGTAAGGCACCCGCTGGAAAAGGGGGAAAAAATGGCGGACAAAAAAAATGGACAAAAAAATGGCAGACAGCCTTGCTTGGCGACCCCCATGAAATGGTCGATTGACCCCAAGTGGGGTCCCGACCCACAGGTTGAGAACCACTGGGCTAAAATCAACCTTTGTGACAATCCCTAAAAAAAAAATGCAAAGAAGTGTACCGAATACAGAACAATAAGCTTAATGAGTCATGCTCTGAAAATATTCCTGAGAATAATTCACACAAGAATATACAACAAAACTGAAGAGCGTCTAGGTAACACACGATTTCAGAAACAATCTTGGTACACAAAATGCGCTGTTCAGCATTCAGGTTCTTGTACAGCGTTGTAGAGATGTCAATCACAGTGTTTACATGTGCTTCATTGATTTCGAAAAAGCTTTTGATAAAATAAGACACAGCAAACTATTAGAAATCCTGAAACAAGGGGGACTAGATGACAAAGACATCCAAATAATAAAGAATCAGTATTGGCATCAGGTAGCAAATGTGAGACTAGGCCAAAAATACTTAGCTGATGCAGAAATAAGAAGAGGGGTCAGACAGGGATGTATTCTGTCTCCATTGTTGTTCAATATCTACTCTGAGTCGATCTTCAACGAGGCACTGGAGAACATCGATCCTGGCATCAAAGTAAACGGTGTTTGGATCAAAAACTTAAGATATGTTGATGATACAGTTCTGCTTGCCAGTAAGCATGAAGACCTTCAGCTCCTCATCAACAGAGTCACAGAAATATCTGAAAAATATGGCTTGAAGCTTAACACCTCAAAAACCAAGATCATGGTCGTCAGCAAACAACCCGTTAATTTACCACCAATAAATTCAGAAGGAATACCACTAGAAAAAGTTGAAAGGATCATGCACCTCAGTTCTAAGTTACATGAAAGCTGGGACATGACCATTGAAGTAAAGACAAGGATAGAAAAAGCCCGAATAGCATTCTTCAAAATGAAAAAGGTCTTCTGCAGTCACGACATAAGCCTGAAAATCAGGCTTGTCAGATGCTATATTTTTTCTATCCTGCTCTATGGAGTAGAGAGTTGGTATCTGACAAAAGGCCACCTGAAGAGACTAGAAGCATTTGAAATGTGGATTTACAGGCGGCTGTTACGTATAAGCTGGGTTGACAAGATCAGAAATGAGGAGGTGATACGCCACCTGGGAAAGCCAAAGGAAATCATCAAAACAATTAAAAAACGAAAATTAGAATATTTCGGACATGTGATGCGACACCCAGAAAAATACGGCATACTCCATTTAATCCTCCAGGGAACGACTGAAGGCAAACGAGGTCCAGACAGTAGAAGAACACCGTGACTTCAAAATCTAAGGGACTGCTTTGGACAAAACTCAGCAGCACTTTTTCGTGCAGCTGCTGATAAAAACAGGATCGCCAACATGATCGCCAACATCCGATAATGGATATGGCACAAGAAGAAGAAGATCTTGACAATGCTTACTTTTTGCTAGCAGGGTGTACTTTTTAAGATGGAAATAATTTTGAATACTTTATCGAACAATTGACCTCCAATGTCAAAACAAAACAAAGCCCACCATGTAAAACAATATGCTTTTGTGTAGGTGGAAATAACTGGTCTATGTGGTATCATAACTAACATAGAGCTCTAGTTAGGGCATAGGTTTGGGCAGACAAGAGCCATCGTGGGCATGCATTAAGATGCCCTGTCACTGCTATCCAATTTAAAGGCATTTGGATTAAAGGGCTCTGCCAGGCCGGCTTCCTTATGTCCTCCAAACGTTAAACAAGCCTCCATTCCTATGTAATAGGTTTGTCGGCGGCACCATAATTGGCATGAGAAAGAGATGATGCGGCACGACGCCGTATCTTGAACGGGCCTCGTTCGAGCCTGAAGAGCGCCTAGTAAAGGGATGCGCTTGGCGAGAAGAACGCTCAGCGCTCCCACGCAGCTCCCAGATCGACACTTGCGTGGCAGGACGTCACCCAGCATCCCCTACGTGGAAAGTGGTACGTCCGGCGTCTTCCCCTGATCTCCGGAGCGAGTGGTGCAGGCTGCAGGGCTAAGCGCATCTGACTCTGCCTCCCCTTCCTGAATGGTGCAGGTTTAGCTTAGCGGAGCGGCGTGCCCGACTTCGGCTTGCCTCGCTACAGTGAGCGCCGGAGAGGAGGAGGAGAGGAGAGGCGGCTGGCTGATCTGGCAGCAGGAATCGCCGCCGTCCCCCCTTTCCACGCCGAGGAGGCTGCGGTAGAGCCATGGCTGGGCGAGGTCGGGTTTGGGCGCTGGCGCTGGCGCTCTGCGCCTTGCCGGGCAGCCTCTGTCTGCAGGAGAGCGAAGCGACTGAGCCTGAAACGCCGGCGGCTCTCGGCGGAGGGGCGAATAGGCGGCGGCGCCTGAGCCAGGAGGACGGCATCTCCTTCGAGTACCACCGCTACCCGGAGCTGCGGGAAGCGCTGGTGTCGGTGTGGCTGCAGTGTCCGTCCATCAGTAGGATCTACACCGTGGGCCGCAGCTTCGAGGGCAGGGAGTTGCTGGTCATCGAGGTCTCGGACAACCCTGGCGAGCACGAACCTGGTAAGGCGGGAGGGCATCTGGGACCGAGCCGCTGCCGGGCCCGGATAGCAAGGACCTGGGCAGCAGCGGGACTGATGCTGTAATCCCCGCAGCTNTCTTCCTTCATACATTATTATACACACATTTTCCACTTTTAACCTTTCCACATTTATTCTCTCTTATTTCTACTCTCCAGCCAGTCATACCACTTGTTCCATATTAAATAGTATTCTGTGTCTTCCTTTTCTTTTATCTCTTTTGTTAATTTGTCCATCTCAGCACAGTCCAGGATTTTCTTTATCACTTCTTCCTCTGGTGGAGTGGGGTGGCGAGGGCAATTGGGACTTCTTCCGTTCTTTCTCCTCCTCGTATCGTCGCAAGAGAGGAGCGTTCTCGAGGCAGGTTTTACATTTCCCTGATTTAGGGGTCTGTTTTGTGCGCTGGGAACTTGTCATCATCCTAACGTTGGCTGCAAGAATATATATTTTATACTCTGACCACATACCAGGTAGTCCTCGACTTACGACCTCAATTGAGGCCAGAATTTCAGTTGTTAAGTGAGACATTTGCTAAGTGAGTTTTGCTCCATTTCCCGACCTTTCTTGCCCCCGTTGTTAAGTGAATCACTGCAATTGTTAAGTTAGTAACACACTTGTTAAGTGAATCTGGATTCCCCCGTGGACTTTGCTTGCCAGAAGGATGCAAAAGGTGATCACATGATCCTGGAACATTGTAACCGTCATAAATATGAGTCAGTTGCCAAGTATCTGAATTTTGATCATGTGACTGTGAGGAGGATGCAACGGTCATACGTTATAAGAAAAATGATTACAGGTCACTTTTTTCAGTGCCATTGTAACTTCAAACAGTCATTAAATGAACTGTTGTAAGTTGAGGACTACCTGTATATACATATGTCTTGCTGACAGAACATAGAGCAGGGGTCTTCAAACTTGGCCCTTTTATGACTTGTGGACTTCAACTCCCAGAATTCCTCAGCCAAGTATGCTGGCTGAGGAATTCTGGGAGTTGAAGTTCACAAGTCATAAAAGGGCCAAGTTTGAAGATCCCTGACATAGAGGGTGTTTACAGATGAAGTTTTAATTTAAAATAGCTTGATTCACTTACCAAATTGTATGAATGGAATGGATAAGGTAGCCTTTTTTCTTTTCAGAAGGAAAAATAAATAAAGGTGGAATACCTTTTAAGAGGTAGAACGCATGCCCTTCCCCAACCTGGAGGAGTCTATTTGACTTGGTTGCCACTTTCAAGATTCTCAATCAAAATGGCCAAAGGGAATTCTGGGAATTGTAGTCTTGACTCAGTTGGAATAAGGCTGCAGACTAGATAGTGGAAATGTTAAACAAAGATGGTAGATTATGAATACAGGTCATTATTTGGATCCTTCATAAGGCAGCTTGTTCATGCAAAAACCTTGTCTAAAGGTACACATAGTACATTATGCATATGGTATTGGCAGTAGTTAATTTCAGGAATGTCTCTTTGTTTGCTGGCCTTTAGATGAGTCTGGCCTGGATTTGTTCATAGGATAGCAAATAGTGCTTATGAACGTTAACAGCTTCAAGTAAAACATGAAAACATAAAGTTAATTCAGTAGAAATACATCTACAAAACAAAGGGAACAAACAAACAGATAAGCAGGCCCATTAAATAAAATCTACTTTACAAGCAAGACTAAAATATTTCTACTTCTCCTTCAACTTTATGAGTTTTTTAATAGCAGATTGCTTAGAATCTGTTGGGATTCTGATGTGATTAAAATATACTATCTTGGTCCTCTTGATTTCATATGTATTATGCCTTGTACTAGCTTTTAAGATGACTACTGGCTACGTCTACTTTTGGCTAAGGAGCATTTTTATGAAGGAGAAGGAAGGACCTTTCTGAGCTAGTAAATTCTTAAATTCTGACTGTTATGATATATGTTTAAAGTGAATGATATTGTCCTATCTAAGCCTTCTTCAATATGGCAATTAACTTCAGTGGAACTTATTTCCCACTAATCATGGATAAATGTCTAGCCTAAATATGTGTGGTAGGTCTGGGGTAATGGAAATAGGACACTTCTGGCAATCTCCTTTTATTCTTGTTAAATAATTGGTATGTTACAAAAGTAGCACACGAAACTGAGAATCAATATTGCAGCTGGATTAGATTCATTGAGGGCATGAGAGCTTCTGATAAATTGAATGGGACTGGAGCTCCTAATTCTGCAAATCCAGAATTAGAACAGAGAAGGTTTGCACGCCCCGAGAGAAAACTGAAAATTGATTCCTCATTGTTTTACCATGATCCTAAATATTTGCTTGATTTAAATTTACATTGTGTCCCGAATTGTAAATAAACATTGTAAGAGATGAATTATCTCATCTTTTGATACTGCCAAATGCTTTGCAGAAAATGATTATAATGAATACAGCATAATAATAATAAAATTTAATCAACATAACTCTGAATAAGATGCAGAACTGGAATCTCTCCCTCTCTCTCTCTCTCTCTCTCTCTCTCTCTCAAACAACTGTATACAGGATACCTCTTCCCAATGTTGACTATTAAAAAAGTCTGATACTTATTTTCTTGGGAATAAACCCAATTGACCTTAAGTTACTAAATAATATGTACAATCACGCTGTCAGGTTTCAATTTCCTTTCTTTAGAAATCCCTGATTCATTGTGATTTTCAAGAATGTGGATTTTTGAGCCAACTAGTTTTTAGCTGCCAGTAGAACTTAATTTTTTTTTACATTTTGAATGTTTTTGATTGTTCTTAAAGCTGCCTTAATTTGTCACTATAATTTGCCCAGAATTAAAGGGTAGTTAAAAGTAACACAACATTCTGCTAGGAGATCCATAGTTGGATACTGAAGACATCCAGATGGGTGATAAAGTTCTGCACTTTGAGTAGGAATTAGATAAATAACGAAGTTGTTATCCTTGTCTCTCTCCATTTTGTTTAAAAGATAAAGATTCCTACCATAAATTCTTAAAATTATTTGGGTAATGTGAGAAAAGTAGGGGATTTTACATTACATTTAGTTATCACACTCCTTCAAAACTATGAGATAGGACCTTCTTGGACTTATATGATGGGAGTTCCCAAGGATTAGATCCATGCATAATTGCCTTCTCTTCACATCACATAATGCAGGTAGCCCATGACTTACAATCACAATTGAGCCAAAAGTTTCTGTTGCTAAGTAAGGCAGTTGTTAAGTGAGTTGTGCCTCATTTTACAACTTTTTTGCCAGTGTTGTTAAGCAAATCACTGCAACAGTTAAGTGGATCATGTGGTCATTAATCAAATCTGGCTTCCCCCGTTGACTGCTTGTCAAAAGGTTGGGAAGGTTATAAATGGTGATCCCATGATCCTGGAACAGTAAAACTGTCATAAATACATGCCAATTGCCAAGAGCTTGAATTTTGGTCCCGTGACCATGGGGATGCTACAATGGTTGGGTGAACATGGTCATTATGTTTTTCACGTGGATGTGTCTTTGAACGGTTACTAAATGAATGGTTGTAAGTTGCAGACTATGTGTAAACTACTACTGGGTTGAAATTAAGAGCAACAAATTAATAAATTATCATCATGCAACAAAGCACAATACTTTTGACACAACCTCTGATGCCTGAAGCAATTCATGTATGAATGAGGATTCACATGTTATAGTTTTAAGAAAAATATTATATTCCAGGATAATTCAGCATATTTTAGAGCAGCCTTTCTCAACTTTTTTATCCCAGAGGAGTTCTTGATATGATTTTTAGGTCTCAGGGAACCTCTACATAACAATCATTAAAAAATATAAAAACTTTACAATACAATCCTCTTCTACCCTACACATGTAACCCGTATTTTACAGTGTTTACAACAGTAGCAACACTCCAGGCCAGCAGCTGAATTGTGACACATGAAAATTCCAGCCATTAAAAAGTGGTGTTTATCATGGAACGTATGTCTCCATATATTTAAAACTTTATTTAGAATTTATTTGATTTGTTTATTTATTTATTTGTTTTCTGATAGATTTGAAAAAAAATATTTGTGTTGAAAGGTTGAAATTTTAATAAAAATAGAGATTTAAATTTTTTAGCATATACAGTAGCTTTAATATTAGTTTTTGGTTTTACAATTGTAAAATTTACCTATTTTTTTTTAATGGCAGCATATAAATGCATAAATAAATGGATATTGCTGTCATTGACCAGAGAATGTTGAACTATATATACTACTGCCTGGAATAATCCCTTCTTACATCTGGTTCTTATTCAATTAATCTAAAGGAGGTTAAGGTCAGTTTGGAGAGCTTAGTTTCTCTAGAGCTGATTTAGTTAGTTTGGTTAACTGTAGATATTTTCTGTTTGTTCTGGCTAAGCTTTTGTAACATCTTGTTATCACAGTAATGATATCCTGTCATAAAGCTATATGTTTAAGCTGTTCAATAAGTGAGCACTTTGCAAGACACTGATAACACTGAGTGATAACAGACTGAGTCAGCTATTCAAGTTATATATAATACAAATGTATTCCATTTTTGGGTTTATTTCAGGAAGCTAGATTTTTCAGCAAACTGATTTATGTACTTAACAATCCTGAAAGCTTAGTAATCACAAATAGATACTGGCCTGGCTCTTCTCTTTCATTGATTCCATTTCACTGAATGCTGTACCTAACATATTGTATCCTACTGATGAATTTGCAAGCTTGGGAAAGATTAAATTTTTCTACTAAAAATATAAAAGCTTCAATGTCATATGAATGCCCATTCTATCTTGTGAAGAGTGATGTGGAAGCTCACTTTAAATATAATATGCTAACTTGAATTTTGAGGGGTTCATTTTTTAAAAAAGAAGATTGATATATGTATCCAGTATAGGAGAAGAAATGGCTGAAAAGGAAAAGGTTAGGAACTTAGAAGGAACTCTAGCCAAACCCCAATGTACGAAAGAAAGCTCCACCCAAATCGAACCAAATAACGAACAAATAACTCCCAGAGGACTTGACCCTACCGATAAACCCTTGGAGGAAGACAAATGGAGGTATGTCACACACAGAAGGAAACACAATACCCAAAGAAAGAAACAGCATACAACAAACAAACCTCTTCTGCCCAATCCTACCCAACCAGAAACAGCCCCGTTAAAACTGAGCAATTGATTTCTCCCCTTAGATGGAAACATGCAGACCCACAACCCCCCTCAAAAAAGACATGCAGACACCTAGCAAAGAAACAACTTCAAATATCCCTAAAAAAGTCACATCAAATATTCCTAAAAAGCCACATCAACAAACACACCTGAGATAAACAGAAAAGCACCCCAGCCTGCAGCCCCCCCAAAAGAAAGGAGAGTGTTGGTAATAGGAGACTCTATCCTCAAAGGAACAGAACCATCCACCTGCAGAACAGACATACAATCCAGGGAGGTATGCTACCTCCCTGGAGCAAAAATCAAAGACGTGGCTGAGAATTTAATCAAAATAATTAGGCCCACAGATTACTACCCCCTCCTCCTCCACATTGGGACAAACGACACAACAAACAACCTGAGTACAATAGTGAGGGATTACAAACAACCAGGCCAGTGATGGCAAACCTTTTAGAGACCGAGTGCCCAAACTGCAACCCAAAACCCACTTATGTATCGTTGGGTGCCAGTGGGCATGGCCCATTGGGTGGGTGTGGCCCATTGGGTAGGTGTGACCAATTGGGTGGGCATGGCCCATTGGGTGGGTGTGGCTGCGGTGATAATGGCAGAGTGGGTGGGACTAAAAAGTTCAATCAATCAATTCCAACTTTGCGAGATCTTTTTTTTTCCCCACGAGAAGTTGAAATTGATTGATTGAACCTTTTTTTTTTTTCACACATCCTAAAGTGAAAAGATTTTATAAAACCCGGCTGAAGGCCTAGGACTGGGGCAATGGCACGCGTGTCCACAGAGAGTTCTCTGTGTGCCACCTGTGGCACACATGCCACCACAGAACTAGCCAATAAAGTTAAGAAGCTAGGAGCACAAGTAGTGTTCTTATCAGTACTCCCAACAAAAGGCCAACATCCATTGAGGGGAAAAAGAATTTTAGAAATAAACCATTGGCTAAATGGTTGGTGTTGCCAAGAAAACTTTGGTTTCCTGGATCATGAACTGCATTTCCTACATGAAGGACTCTTGGCAAGGGATGGGTCTCATGAAAACAGGGAAAAATGTACTTGGAAAAAGACTGGCCCAACTCATCAGGAAGGCTTTAAACTAAAACTGAGGAATGGAGGGTGACAATCTCTAGAATCTCTAGAACCCAAAACCAATCACAAATCCCAAGAAAACAAATCAAACAATGAGGTAGGCAGTGATGAAAAAAAAGAAAAACTCAAACAACAATCAGAAGATACAGGAAACACACCCATGGACAGGCATAAAAGTCTTAAATGCTTATATATAAACTCTCAAAGCTTGGACAACAAACACTACATGAGGGAGGGTATGACATAGTTGGCATAACAGAAACCTGGTGAGACGAAACCCATGACTGGAATGGACTGATGGATGGATACAAATTGTTCAAAAGAAAGAGGTTTACAAAAAGAGGGGGGAGTTGCACTATATATAAGAGAACACTACATATCTACAGAAATGTACATAATCAAAGATAAAATCTCTCCAGAATGTATATGGGTCAATATAAAAGAGGAAAAAAGTGATATTACCATAGGTGTATATTACAGGCCACCCAACCAATCAGAAGAAATAGATGAACTCTTTGCCAACCAGTTAACAAATGCATGTAGGAAGCATACCATAGTAGTAATGGGAGACTTCAACTATCCAGATATCAACTGGGAGACAAACTCTGCAGTGAGCAGGAGATCAAATACATTCTTAACCAGCCTAGCAACAACTTTATCATCCAAAAGGAGGAGGAGGGAACTAGAACTTCCTGACAGTGAGGACAATCAACCAGTGGGCATTTCTTTTTGTCTTGATTTTTGTTGTGAATATCATACCATATAATGGCTGTTATTCCTGGCACAGCAACATGGATCCAAAGATATTTAGAAAGGAGGAAAAAGGTCCTTTATATACAGTATGTGTTCCTCCTTAACAAGGATCATTATAATCAAATTGAGCTTCCTAGAAAACCATAACATATTGTAGCCATTTATAACATATTATCAATGACTCTTCCCTTCATTTAGCTCTGGAATAAGAAGGAAAGCATTTGTATTTTCTTCCCAAAACTTTGATAATCGGAATACATAAATCCTTTGGAAATTGTAAAAATCTTAGCTCTGTGTGCACAATTTTAGTAAGAAGTGATTTAAAACAAACAACGCTGTCAGTTGTCTGGAAATAAAAGGAACTTATTTCAAGAGAGAGAGAGAGAGAGAGAGAGAGAGAGAGAGAGAGAGAGGAAAAAAGTCATACTACTTCTGGCAAAATTCATAATATCAGTCTAAATTTATAAAGCTGAAAAGAATCCTAAGGAGCAGAGGGTGTATGTAATAGGATGGCCTCAGAAACAACATATTCTGTTTCAAAATAAGATATTAGATTCATTCTGGGAACAAAGTAACATTTCTTGGACTATGAAAACAACCTGTCATTGACAATTTCCCCACCAGGGGTAAAACTATCCCTTTTGATTCAGGGGCCCACTTAACATAAAATTGAACAATCCCATACTTGGATAAAAAAAATTCTGGCCTGTTCAATCTAAAAAAATCAACTTAAATTTTGGCTGTGTACATGGAAATGAAACAAAAAAAAATATCTATATGTATGCTCAAGTTTCACTGCACGTTGCCAACTTTCAAGTATTTTTGGATACTTGGATAAGTGACTCATTAAAAAATCACATCTTTTTTCACATAGCTGCTTTGAAGAGATGCTGTTTCATACATGCTTCAGAGCACCTTTCAATTATTTTTAAAGCATTCACAGTTCTAGTATGCTCCTATTGAAGGCTTAACTTATACTATCTTGGGTTGTGAATAAATAACTTATGATTACTTCCAAAAAGCTGTAAGAAACAGCCAGAATGCTTTGATGAGGCATCATAGACATGGTACAGATTTTAGTACGATTACTTTTTTGCTTGTATTGACTAAATGTAACAATATACCTTGAATAGAATTGGCTGATATTTTTCAGAGAGAAATGAGCACATGTGGTTTTTATGGACAGTTCCGATTTCTTGAATCCTTCTATTCTGCCCTCACCCCAGGTTGGAGATGACAAATTGAAAACTGAAGAACTGTTTGACATAGAAGTTACTATGGTTACAGAATTAGCAGGCTGAAGTGGCTTCTGTTGGTCTGCAACTAGCACAAATTGCTTGTTTGACTAACATTAGAATGCTGTCCTCCTGCTGCTTTTATATGCCAAGACCATCTGGCATAGGCAGTATTTAAAGGTACAGCTCTGTTCTAAAGGGAACTGAGCAGCTTGCTCCTATTTATTATCAATTATGTTGACCTAGTTAATCATTTTTTAAAGAAAGGAATGATACATGAAGCCATTCTTTCTCAACTGGGGTTCTGCAACATTCTAGGGCTCTCCAAGAAGTTGCAAAGTGTTCCCTGGGACCTGCAAATTATTTCAAGGGCTCCTCCAGACAAAAAAGATTGAGAAAGACTGCCACCAAACTTCTGCACCTATTTTTGTTTATGTCCATGGAGATTCTCATTCATCCATGTCATGGTTGTCCCAAAGGTGCTTTTTGAAAAGGCAACTGGACTTTCTTGTTTTTCCTTGAATACATTTCACTTCTCATCCAAAAAGCTTCTCCAGTTCTGACTGAATGATGGAGAATGGAAGGATTTATATTCCTTGCAGTCATCTGGTCATTTTTATTGATGTTAATTAAGGTATAATTGTACCACGAGTATTTGCCTTTTTTCATGAACCAAGACAGCTGCTATAATATTTTTCTTACATATGTGCATTCCTTTTTTTTTTAAAGTATTCTCTAGAGAACCCTTTGTTTCAAAATGTATACAGAGATGAAATGTTCCACTGAGCATTCAGGAGATTATTTTGCTAGATGTTTTTGCATTCTAATATGGGAGTAGTTATTCTTTTATCTGTATGGATTCTATTAGTCTTTAGTTCTGATTTACACCTACATTTTTCAATTTCCATTGTGGTTTTCCCTATTACAATTTATGCTATAGTATTTCATTATTCTCAAGAATGTAGAATGAGGGAAATAGTTCCAGCAAAAGCCCATTCTAAGCAAAACCAGATCCCATCAGATTATGGAAAGAAATGTACTTTTAAAGCCAAATACTATGACAAAAATCTTATATTAGGTGATTTCCATGAGGTTACCACGAGTGTAAAACAACAGAGAATTCAGCCATTGAACTGAATCGAAGCCAATTTAAATTCAGTTCTTGATTATGTAGTATAATAGGAATGCCTCCTCTTCTTATGTTATTACTATGTTTTACATTTATGCTACAGATTTTGCCCTTTGTTCATGTATTTTCTATAGAGGAAGTCATATTGTTTTATATGTTAACAGGACAATTTAATTAATGAAATTGGAAACTTTTGTCTGATATATCTAATGAAACTTTTATCTAATTCACTAACCCAAAGATTTCGGAACCACCCAATTAAAGCTTCACTGTTAGTGCCACGCAAATTATTATACAACATGACAAATAGCTGACTAATACTTCTATAATAGTGATAGCTATGTTTATCTTCAGAAACTATTACAAATTAATTTCAATATTATTATATTATTGTGCAGTTATAGCCTACTGCTTGTTTCCAGGAGACACGTATTAAATGGGTGATAAAAAATATAAACACTAGAAGTTAAATGATACAAGAAACTTATTTGTCAATGTGATATATGTATATTTTTTTATAAGTATAAAAAAATCCTACAGACTTGGGAGGTAGTTTTTCTTAATATGTCCCTGTTTTGTGAAACCACTTGGGTCTAAAGTGTGTTGCCTGGAGAACAGAGCTTAGGGATCTTCTGTAAACAAAGAGGAAAGCCATATATTTACCTTCCCAAGAGCTATTCTAGTTACCATTCAGGAAATACTAAATGATCCTTGGCTTTTGGTGCCAGATTCAGCTGTATAGTGTGTAACTTAGGGGAAACATAGTCTGTAGAATAAATGAGACTTGTGGTACCATCTTCTGCTATGTGTCATGATTTGCTTTTTCTGTTCTTTATCCACCAAGACACCATTGCCTTTGTACTAGAAAATAATAATCTCTTTGCAAGAGGCAATTTCCTATCATTTCAATCATTCCTCATCATTTTAACTTACCAAATGTTTTGTTTTTAAGAGAAGCCTCAAGAAATTCTGGACTTATCAAGGCTTATAGCAAGGACAGAAAAAGATAATTTTGCATCAAAAAGTTTAGAAGGACAGAAAAGCCTGTGTTAAAGAATGGACATGGAAGAGGACAAACACATAACAATTCTAGGAATGTTGGCTTCTAAAAAAAAATAGAGCCATCCCTATAACACCAAACAGATTATGTACCTATAATTAGTATCTATAAACCATATACTGTAGATTTTACTTAAGCCCAGAGGAGCTTAAAGTGGCTTAGACTGGGTTCCCTCTTCATTTCATTCTCCCCCCCACCAACAACCAAATTGTGAGATTGATTGGGCTGAGAAAAACTGTCTTCTCAATACTTGTCAACCACAGATTAAGTAGTGATTGGGGCTGTTCATGATGCCTTTAACAACATTCTGTTAAAGTAGTATGCAATCAGGAAAGCTCAATAAATCTTAGGTGTTATCAGGTGGCATAAAGTTGAAGACACAGATTCCTGTTAATTAGAGCATATGTTTAAAAACAATCACCACCACCACCAGCAGCAGCAGCACAAAATACTACTATAAATAAAAACCAGCTTATTTATAAAGCCAGATATTTTCATATTTCTAATAAGACTGTAAGAAGCTCAGGTCTGAAATTTCTGCAGTATTTAGCCTGATAATATTGAGCTAAATAAATTATACGTATATAGAAAGCACATGATCAAAGAGGATTTTAAGTTAAGCCTGAGGTTTCAGTAAACTAATTATTTAATTGTATACTTAATTAATTTAGGCAATTTAGTTAATTTGGTAATTGATTTGCATATAGGTAACAGCAGTAGTTCTGATGCAAAAAAAAAATCAGTTTCCTTCTGAGGTTTCCAACCATAGATATTCCTTTAAAGATGATATATTATAATCTTTATATTATATTTTTTTAAAAAAAATGCAAATAAGTGAAATTCGGAACAGTCCACAGGTGACAGCACATAGTAATTTTGACAGCCCCTAAAGGCTACATAGACATAATTAATGAATAGATGGGAGAACATCAGGAAACCTCACGGTTTCCACGGTTTCACACTGGGAAGTTGAAAAATACCCTGGAAGAAGATATTTGCCAAGAAAGCTACTTGGACGTCCATTTTAAAAGAGATCAAGATTCCAACTATGACATTAATTTTAGAGATTGAAAGATATTTCAGATTTGTTGGGGGGTTTTTTTGAACTAGCTTCCTATGTCCTTCAAGAATGAGGAAATAGCCATTTTCTGTTCTGGTTTCCTGATCTGATTGTCATTGAACAATTTATATATAATTGGGATATTGCAGAGCTATTTCTACTGTATTTTTTAACATACTCCCTCTTTGACATTTATCTGAATTACAAAATTTCAGAGGAAACATTTATATCTTATTACAGTGGTACCTTGGTACTCGACTGCTTTGAAACTCATCAAATTTGGTACTCAATGCATTTTGATGCAAAAGTTTTGTCCCAGTGCTCATTGTTTGTTTAGTACTCAACATACAAACTAGAACTTATTGGTGTTGGCTGCCTTGTGACTCACTATGTCAGGGGTCTGCAACCTTGACAATTTTAAGACTTGTGGACTTCAGCACCTAGAATTCCTCAGCCAGCTATGCTATGCTGGCTGAGGAATTCTGGGAGCTGAAGTCCACAAGTCTTAAAGTTGTCAAGGTTGCAGACTCCTGCACTAGGTTATTCCTCATGGGAAAAAATTGTTTAGTACTCATCGTTTTTGGTACTCATTGTGCTCCTGGAACCAATTAATGATGAGTACTGAGGGACCACTGTATATCAATTGTCATCTTACAATTGATATACAGTGTTTATGCCAACAATTTCAAAGAATGGTGTGTACTGTTACCTTTTCAAAAACTATGCCACAATCTGATCAATTCTAAGCTTATTTCTAAACTATAAAAAAGATTTAAAAACATTGTTCTACATACAACAAAAATTAGCAAAACCAGTCTTGTAATTCCTTTTCTTGCTCAGTTTTTATATCTTTTATTTATTTTTCAGTTCAAAAACTGGATATTGAGGAAGCAGGCTGGCAATGGCAATAAAACAGAGACTCTCCTTTGTGATTTAAACAACTCAGCTTTACATTTTTGCAATATGTGGTGGAGAATGTACTTTTTCAAACTATAACTGAAGTTGCCATTTTATTTTATTATATTGTACCTGAAAGTAGCAGTGTTTTCCCCCAAATACTAGATTATGAACATTAGGAAATGAAGGAACACCATCAGATGAAGAAATAATTTTAAAAATATTAGAATGCGCGGAGATGGATAGACTGACTCTGAGACTGAAAGAAAAAGAAGAAACGGAATATTATCAAACTTGTGACTTTTTTTATCGATGGCTAGAGGAAAGAATAAAGGATTAGGAACTAAATATGTATTAGCAAATGTTAACTCAGACAGCACGTTTGTTGAACAAATACTATTGAATGTATGGAAAAAAATCAATAAAATTTTAAAAAAATAGGAAATTGATTGATTAGGAAACTTCTATGCCATTTCAATCCCAATAAATTCTAACATAAAGGAGAAAACACACAAATGAGCTCCAATGTTTTATCACAAAGGACATCAGTGTGTTAAAGAAAAGAAGAATAAAAATGTGGCTTCTGTGTGACCTCTCAACTTTGTGAGAGGCAGAAAAACAAGGAAACAAATCAAAACACAATAACCTTGTTTTATTACAATAGCCCAACATCTCATCATCTAAGCATCATCTTCAACAGGATTGTTTCCTGCAATAACACTTTGACCATTACAGCTTTGCAAAATTACCTGGAGATTCCAGGAAATCTCTGGTGCTGTTGTGTGTGAACTCCTGTTCACAAGCAACAGCACCAAGGAATTATAGGTATTGAGTCCAGAAGAAACAGATTACATGGAATATTGTCCTAAGACCAATTCTACTGCATCCCAGCTTTTAGGATCTGGCCTAAAATGTAATAGGCTGATTGCTTCTGTTTATTGTAATTTTAATTTCTAACCAGCTGAGGACATGTGTCTATTTACCGCTTTGTCCTGCTAAGAATGTGCTGCATACGTGAAACTTTCCTGGATATTAGTACATAGATGGTTTTGTTAGGCAAATCATTGATTTTTGCAGTTTATTACAAACTAGTACCAACCCATGCTAATTGGGGTTTTTATAAAGCAGTTTTGACTCCATAGACCTACTTATCAAGAGGAGCCAAAATCAAGCATATTTTCATCATTAAGAAGTTGAACAACTATGAATGACTTCCAGTAATGGGACATAAACAAGCCTAGCTTATATAAACAGGTTTTATTCCAAAATAAATATGATTCAGTTGGAGTAAAATCTGTTTAAATTTAGTTTCAAAAGCTATTCTAGCCAACTGATTCAGTTGGTTAAAATAGCTTTTTAAACTGAATTTAAGTAGGTTTTATTCCAATTGAATCACATTTACTTTGGAATAAAACCTGATGTATAGGCGAGGCTTGTTTATGTCTCATTACTGGAAATCATTCTAGTTGTTCAACTTCTGGATTTACAATAAACTTCCACCAATTTATTCTAGAAAAAAACTCCCTTCTGTGTAGTTCGTTCAGCATATGCTACTTCCATATGCGTATCCATGAAGATATGATAATGGAGACAGTCGCCTATGCAAGCATGCTGCCTACCACCAATGCCCAGGCACATACAAGCATATGTTGTAGCTCAGGGGTCTCCATATTTAGAATGTTGGCTGGGGAATTCTGTGATTTGAAGTCCACAAGTCTTAAAATCAAGTTTGAAGACCCCTGCTGTAGCTAATAATGTCATGGCCATTGCTTTTATTGCTTTTGAATACAAACTAGCTTTTGGGTCATATGTATTCAGTTACTGTCTTTCTTAGATGTGAGACATTTGTTTTCAAAATGGGAAATGTTGATGTTCCATCTTTAATTTATTCATTTTATATTGAATATTCATTATATATATTGAATATATTCATTTTATATCTGATTCATTTTGTTCTATCTGGCAAAGACTGAGAACCTCATCTACGCTGGGACTTTTTGTATTGTTCTTTGTTTTAGTAGAAGAACAAAGCATAAGATTTGGATTTAAATTACAAATCAAGCAGTGCATGACATAAGACTTGCCCTGCTAGATCATGCCAAGAGCAATTTAGTCAAGGATTGTGTTTCTTATAGTGGCCAACCAAATTTCCCTGAGGTCTTGCAAGCACAAATGGGAGACATAACCTGACTCTACGCACTATTTCCATGCCACTAATACTTGGAAGAAGGCTACTGCCAACCAGGAGGTAATATTGAGTGCTAACACTAATAGTTCTTTATAGATTTGTCCCTTTAATTTATCCAATACCCTATGACAGCGTTCCCCAATCTTTGGGTCTTGGCAGTCCGGCTGGAGGGGGAAAGAGGGGAACTGGGCTGCATGAGTGGAGGGCCAGCATGCACGATTGCACACACAGCCCTTGCACAAGTAGCGGACTGGCACATATCCACACAGGAGTTGGGGACCCCTGTCCTATGACACCAAGAGAGTGGTTTCTTCTGCAACTTGTGGAAATTAATTTAACATATTACTTGTATGCTGTATGAAGCAGTATTCCTTTTGCCTCTTATAAAGGCCCATGGCAAACCATAACATAACCTGTGGCTTTGTTGTTTTATAGCTTTTTAAAGTCCCTGTCAGATTGAATCCAGGTATTTAGAGTAGCAAAACACCAAATTTAGGCCCTCTGCCAAAAGTTATTTATGAACTGCAGCCAGTAACAGGGGAAAGAGTCTGGATTTTTTCCTTCTAGTGTTTGCTAAATTGTATAGCTCAGTTGGATAGCTCAATTGTATTTGCTCAAATGTTTACATTTTCTGTTCCATGTGTAACTTGATTCAACTATCTCACTACTCAAATACTCACATTTATTAGCAGGAGGATATTAGAAAATGTCATACTGCTCCAGTTCGTATGACTGTTATTGGAACCATTCACTGTTCCCAAGATAGTAACAGAAGATAACTGTGGATGTAGATCTAAATATTGTGGTAGATTAATTGAAATTTGGAGGAAAAGTAAAGGAATGCTCCTTGGTAGGTTCTAACAAAAATGAATAAATGCAGAGACATCTGTTGTGTTCTCAAAATTATGACACATCTGTGCACAAAGGAGAAAACTTTGTCCTTACATCACAATGTCTAACACAAGTAAATAAATTGCATCATTTACATCATGATGCACAAGTCATCATAGGCCTCTTCTTACCCTCTGCAGAAGTCTGTGGATAGATGGAATGAATAAGAGATCAATGACTTATTTCAGGAAAGGGAAATGTAGATTCTCTTAAGGCATGTTATACTCTTGGGGACTAAATAGAATAGAATAGAGCTGGAAGAGACCATGGAGGTCTTCTAGTCCATCCCCTGCTCAAGCAGGAGAACCTATACTATTTCAGACAAATGACTGTCTAGTCTCTTCTTAAAAACCTCCAGTAATGGAGCGCCCATGATTTCCGAAGGCAAGCTGCTCCACTGGTTAAATGCCCTCACTGTTAGGAAGTTTCTCCTTAATGCCAGGTTGCTTCTCTCTTTGATTAGTTTCCAATTATTGTTTCTTGTCCTTCCTTCTGGTGCTTTGGAGAATAATTTGACCCCCTCTTCTTTGTGGCAGCCCCTCAAATACTGGAATACTGCTATCATGTCACCCCTATTTCTTCTTTTCTTTAGACTAGCCAAATCCAAGTCCTACAGCCGTTCTTCATATGTTTTAGTCTCCAGGCCTTTGATCAACCTAGTTGCTCTTCTCTGATTTTTTTCCAAAGTCTCAACATCTTTTATTTATTTATTTATTAAATTTATATACCGCCCTATCTCCCTTACGGGACTCAGGGCGGTGAACAGGCGATAATAAAAACCACAATAATAAATAAATAGTTTCTGTGCTAAAATCAAATTAAATAACAGGCCTGTTCTAAAAACACCCCATACAAAACCCCCACTAAAACATAATCAAACTACGCCAGGCCGGCCGCACGGAATAGATGGGCCTTCAGGGCTCGGCGAAAAAGGCGCAGGTCCGCAACTGTACGTAGGTCGGGGGGTAGGTCNCTCTCCCCCTGGGGGTCGCCAGCCGGCATTGTCTGGCCGACGGCACTCTAAGGAGGCCCTCTCTGTGGGAGCGGACTGGTCGAAGGGAGGTGTTTGGTAGGAGGCGGTCTTGCAAATACCTAGGTCCATTGCCATGGAGCGCTTTAAAAGTTGTTACTAACACCTTGAAGCGCACCCGGAAGGCCACCGGCAGCCAGTGTTACATGGGAGCATCTAGAGGCCCCCAAAATCCCCCGCGCAGCCGCATTCTGAACTAGCTGGAGCCTCCGGGTGCACCTCAAGGGGAGCCCCATGTAGAGAGCATTGCAATAGTCCAGGCGGGAAACAACGAGGGCTTGAGTGACTGTGCGTAGGGCATCCCGATCCAGAAAGGGGCGCAACTGGCGTATCAGGCAAGCCTGATGAAAAGCCCCCCTGGCCACGGTCGTCACATGATCGTCTAAAGACAGCCGAGCATCCAGGAGGACGCCCAGGTTGCGGGCCCTCTCCGCGGAGGCTAATGACTCACCCCCGATAGCCAGAGATGGAACCAACTGGCTATGACGTGACGCCGGAAACCACAGCCACTCGGTCTTGGACGGGTTGAGACGAAGCCTGTTCCTCCCCATCCAGACTCGCACAGATGTAGTATGGTAGCCAAAACTGGCTTCAGTATTCCAGGTGTGGTCTTACTAGGGTTTTATAAAGCGGTACTAATACTTGGCGTGATCTTGATTCTATGGTTCTGTTTATACAACCCAGGATTGTATTAGCTTTTTTGGCTGCTGCTGCACACTGCTAGCTCATAGTCAAGTGATCTTCCATAGGACTGCAAAGTCCCCTCTCACAATTACTGTTTTTGTCAAATGAACATGTTCATATAATATTCTTGTTAACAATAGAATCAATTTGCCACTATCTATACTGTGTTTTCAACTTCCCACTCCAGACTACAGCACTGGTGCTTGTCCGTCTAAATACTAACCACCTCTGAGTCTGCTTGGTTTTTCAGTCAGAGTCAGCTAGGTAGAGCCATCTGCTGCAATTATTTTAAGGAAAGGATAATAAAAAAACAAAGAGGTTTGAGGAAGCATCTTCTGTTGGTCTAAAAATATTCAATGTATTGTATTAATAACTTATTGTTTTGATAAATAATTTAAAAATTTCCCTGCAAATTATTTGATAAAATATTGTAATTGCAATAAAATCATCCGATGTAGAAAAAAGAGTTAATTCTGGTTTATCAAATACTTTATATGGAATCATTGTCTTAAAATGATTGTTTCTTGTCATATGATAAAATAATGTGATAGAAGATTGTGAAAAATGTCTAATACCAGATAATGTCTTTTTTAAAAAAATTCCTGTGTATGTTTCGTAGTTCAGATCCTTTTCAACATGTTTTTAACTGAACTACAACATTACAAAGAAATATTTAAACGCGCAGCATATATATTCCACATGGCTCCGTACATTAGCTGACATGGCATTTATTTTCTGTGCATTCAAATTTACACTTCAGTACTGTTGCAATCCAGTTCCCATCAAACATTTTACACCTATAAAAGTTTCAGAGATGAATCATACAGATTAGCTCTCTGATGTATTATGTGCTAAAGTGCAATTAATATTTTTTACAAAAAAATACATTCAGAAACATTATTACAGAGTTTTAATTCATCCTTCTTGTGTAATTGCTCTCCTTAAGCATGTTGCACTTTCTAATAATTTCTATTAAAAATGAATTAATGATATTGTTTATATACCACATGGAAAGTGCCTTGTTTTTTTAAAAAAAACTCAATAATATTGCCTTGGTTTAGTTTCCTTTATTTTTGTTACTGTTTTAATGTCACTTTTATTTTTTATTCTATGGATTCTAGTTGGTTTTTATTCTCATACTGGCCGATGCTTAACATTTCTAATTATGCAGAGATAAAATAAGGCTCATTGAAATAAATGGGACTTCACCAAAATTGGGTTCTTAGTGTTCCGTGAACTGATGGTTTTTCTGTAGATGTTTCATTAATAGATGGTTTATTTATTAAATTTGGAGACTGCATGACTCCAGATAAATTTTGAGGAAATTGGACTTAATAATGGGGGAACCCCTCCACACAAAAAACAGCAATAAAAATAAAGTATGTGCCAAACCAAGTCTCCTCAGTCACCTTATAGTGTATAGTATAAAGTAAGTGTGCAAATAGAATTTTAATAAGGAAGCCATACTGAGTTGAAGGAAGCTGAATTATGAGTCAGAATATAATGAATTATATTCCTTATATCCTTATGGCTTTTTCATTTGTTTGTTTGTTTTTTCTAGTATTTTTGCTAATGTTCATCAAATGGGCACTTTTCTTGAAACATTATTTTCCTAAAAAGACTAAATTGTTTTGATTGATTGTGCTTAGAATCTTTTAAAGTTATTGAAGATTTTTTTTAAAAAAATGATTTTTTTCATATGAAGACAGGATATATATTGTAGACTGCATGACTTTTGCAGTGCTTTGCTAATATTTATAATTTATTTTATTTAGATTATGTCTGGATTTGTTAAAAATCTTTCCTGAGTGCCTTTCAGGAGAGAACAAAATTGAAAATGATAGAATAAGTCTAGAATGAGTCAAAAAGCAAATTGTGTCTTTTCAGGAACCTTCACTTTATAAGTATCCGTTCTGATCATTAGTACGAATCTTTGAGTTTGCATTTTGTAATTTTATAAAATGGGGAAAAGAGAGAGTAGAAATTCCACAGAATATCACCTGTTACATCTCTAATGTATAAGAGAAATGATGTTCCTTTAATACGTAAGTTGGATGTTCTTACATGCCAAGGGTACTATCATTTATTGATGAGTGTGATGAACAGCCAAGTTTAATTTTTAACTTGTGAATGGTTGTTCTAATAAGCCAGGAAGGGGCAGGATGAGGAGAGGTGGAAGACAACCAACCATTTTCCAACATGCCATTTTGTTAACCAGGTTTAAAGTTTGAACTTCCCCCATCATTTTGCAAGTGTAGCTCAAAATCTAGCTGTTGCTGTAACTATTGTTCCCAAGTAACTTCCTTTTATCTTGATAGTATCATGAAAACATGCAGTATTTCTCCAGAGGATTTAGTTCTTACATTCCTAAAAGGCTCTTTCTGATCATATTTCATTTCAGTTTCTAGACTGCCAGATAGAAATGCTGCTATTGTTTGGACTTGATTAAGAAATACAAGTGTTGGCAACATGGAGGAGATATGTGGAAGGAAGAGAGCAGTCTTTTCTTTATTTTCTTTCCCCCCCTTCTGTGTGGATCCCTGAGCTAGCATGATTTTTTCATGGAAAAAATATGGAAGCTTACACTGCAGGAAAATCCAGTGTGTTGATAGCTCTGCAAGGAAAGATTCAAAGGTTCTATTTGAGAAATGGTAGAACCAGTTTATGATTTACAGAGTTATGTGATATCACTTTTTTTCTGGCTGGTATTAGTTGCAAAAAATACGCTATATCAGTTCAAACATAGTATCCAAAGATAGGTATGTTAAAAAAAAAGTTGTTTTCTTCTTTGGCCCATTAATTCTGTACATACAAGGAGCCGTGCTACCATCCCCATTGTCCATTTCTGTAAATATTCAAGTTTATGTCAGACTTCTTTATCCAACAAAACAAGTTTGATTGCATAATCTCATCCATTCTATATTGTATGCTAGTGGTGCTGAAGCCTTGTTGCAGATACTACCCATTGGCTACATCTTCAGAATAACTCTGGTGGAGAATCATTTAGAGTATTCACGTCGCTGCTAGATTTATTTGTTTATTGCATTTCTAACTTTCCAAGGAACTCATGGTAGTGGTTTATCTTTTATATTGTACAAAGCATTTTATATTGTACAAAACAATAACAATGGTTTTGTTATAGATTAACCAATGGAACGGCTTGCCTTCAGAAGTTGTGGGTAATCCATCAATGAAGGCTTTCAATGGGAGATTGGACAGCCATTTGTTTGAAATGGTATATGATTTCCTGCTTGATCAGGGGGTTGGACTAGAAGACCTTCAAGGTCCCTTCCAACTCTATTATTCTATGTTCTATGTTTTAGCATATTGTATGAATCCAGTATTGTGATTTTTTTAAAATTAGTTTATTTTGTACATTTGTACAGCTGCCCATCTTAAAGTAAATGCTGGGTGGCTTACAATCCAAAAATAAAACAATGTATGCCGCAGTAGAAACAAAACAAACAATAAAACCAGAACCAGAAAAATCTGGTGCCATGGACAAACTTCTCAGATGCAATTTAGTAGTCTCAAAGGTGTTTTTTTTGTTTCTTCAAAAGGCAACTGGGCTTTTTTTTCCTTGAGGAAGAAGAAGACGCTTCACTTCTCATCCATGACCTGGATGACTGAGAATCATCACAGACATGCACCTTAGTACTTTCTCTTTCAACTCTGATTCACTTTTTCCCCATGCCTGGGGGGAAGAACTAGGTCTTAAGTGCTCTCATGAAGGATAAAGGGACCTCTTTGGATCAGGGGAGAGAAGGAGATTAACAATGTTTAGAATAACATGGAACTCAGGCAGTGATTGTTCACCCCATTTCTCTTTACAGCAACCTTTTACTATAAGTAAGGCAAAGAGTTAGTGACTGGAAAATTGTGAACGCATGTGAAACAAAGATACAGAGATGATGGTAACTAGACATAGAGACCTAAGAGAAAAGTAAAGGAGTTAATGCTATTTGTCCAGAACTCCTTGCCCTGAAACTGGTGTACCAGAGCTAAATAGAGTCACTTCTCAACACACGTTCTTCTCACATCAGATCTCCATTTAGGAGTTGCTGCTCCAAGGAAAGTAAAGAGAGAATGTACAATCTGTACATAAATGCCATAGCTTCTTTGCTTGTTTATTTAGCACTCATAAATAGGTGAAGAAATAAACATTTATTCCCAACATTCATAATCCACGCTCTTCTGTATTTGTTCTCCATGGAATCCAAAGGTTTTCTCTCTAGCACATAAAACAAAGCACCTCTTTCCCACTGGGGGACACATCATGGATTGAATAAAAGACTCGCAGAAATAATGAAGGGGAGAAGGTGGGACTTAAAGAATATGTTATTATCAGTGAAATGTTGTGATCATGCAGAATTTTAAAAGCAGTGGGCCAGAGAACTTAGAAATTCTGACTGCTGAGGGGAGCGGGGGAAAGTCTATTTCTATGGTACTGATTGGCGCTTATCAGGCAAAACGTTTGAATACATTTCTTTTCCTTTCAAACTGAACACACATCTTTCATTATCCTGTCTGCTGATGAATATGCACACTGTAGCTTTGGCTAGTTTCTCTGCTAGCTTATCTGCATTCTGGAAGGCTGCAATTTAAAAAAAAAAAAATCCTTGCAGATATACTAATTGTAGGAAACAAGTGGGATTGATCATACATGCCTTCTCCATCTTTTGAAAAATAATTGCTAGCCTGCCTATTTGAGACCTGCATCCTTTGGGCCCTAGATCCAACTCCTTTTTAAGTCAAGAGCTAATAGGATGGGTGTACATTGAAAGTACTTGGTGAGAAAGATAATCATTTTATTTTCCATCTCTTAGTTCCCATTAAAGTTGCTCTCGGGCGCTGAGTACTTGGACAAAATCCAGAGTAAAAGGAGAGATTATTAGAAATATATATTTTCATATTCTTCTGCTACAT
>NW_015387231.1:302999-307215 GCF_001527695.2 Protobothrops mucrosquamatus | reverse complement strand
AAATATTAGCTCTACTTAACAAGTATTATTTTGAGTTGCATAATTGGAAGCCTGAAGCATTCTAACACCAATCTTCAGGACAGTATCACAGCCCTATAAAAGTGTACAAATGCTAAGTACTGACACCATAATACAGGGGTAGTCAACCTTGGCTCTTTTATGACTCGTGAACTTCAACTCCCAGAATTCCTGAGCCAGCTCAGGAATTCTGGGAATTGAAGTCCACGAGTCATAAAAGAGCCAAGGTTGACTACCCCTGCCATAATACAACTGATGTGAAGAAGGCAACAAAGTGTCGCCAGCCTTGTGCTTCATGAAAGGAGAAGAGAAAAAGGTTTAGGTTTCTGTTATCTCTGAACTTCTTCAGAATGGGGAAAAGATGACATAATTCTAGTTTTTGGAGTCTAGTTTTTTAAAGAAAGCAGAGTCAATGATTAATATTTTATGGCAAGGAAAGGCAAGATAAATCTCAAAAACAAATATGCTAAAGCACTGTATATAAAGAAAAAAACTCTTGTTTTTAAAAAGAAAGCACAGGAAATGGTATATAGCAATAAATGAAACATTTTAATGTAATGTTTTCTGTTAGGTCTGTGCTCATAATAGCTTTGGCAGATAGTAGGGAATTCTCAGTTTTCACTATTTGCAGTCCTTTCTTCTTTATGGAACATTTTATCAAAGGCTTAAAGTTATAATAATTGTTTGAAACCATATGTTACACTGGCTTATATGAAGCTAGCCAAATGTGGGGTTCATTTGACCCAAACTGAAAGAATCCCCCTGGATTTAATAATCCAGTTTATGACATTTTGATTTTAATAAATATTGGCAGTGTTATAATCCAAAGTCCATTTGCTGTGGATTCAGAATGCCCAGAATACTTTATGGTAACTTTTCTAATCTTATATAGAAAATACAAAAACTTTTTAAGATAAAAACTAATCCAGATAAGTTGGTGTGTGACAGCAGAGAAACTATCTAGAATGTATAAAGGGACTTCAAATATATATTGAAAATGTGAACATGTGAAGGGATATTTTATCATGCTTAGTGGGCATATAAAAAAGCTAAAAAAATGGATTCAAATACATACTTTGATACTGCAGATTTTAAAGATTAATTATTCAATTGAAGCCAAAAACCTGGATCATATATAAATAAGACAGGAAAATATAGAAGTAGTGTTTTGGGAGGAAGACATGGAAAATTAGTGGGTGTCATTTGTAGGATAATACAGTGAGACAATACAAGAATTATACAGCAAGAGACAAAGGTACGAAAATAAGACATAAAATGAGATGCAAAGACAATTCAAACTGATTAAAGAGAAATTAATTAATTAAAATAAAATACGAAGAGTTAAAATATATCAAAACTTCATTATTAATGATAATGTTAATTTAGTCCTCTTAAATTAATACAGATATAATAAATGGATCTCTGAGTTATTGAGAATTACACATCCCTGTAAAATATTTTTTTCTGGATTGTGTTTTGCAGCACCCCTATGAAATACAAAGTGAGACTCAAATAATGGTTGAGCTATGAGCTTCTTGGCTGTTTTCTTGAATTGCCCACTTTCAGAGTTTTCTTGATTTTTAATGCAGTTTCCATTGTGTCAGTGCCAAGTAATCTTTTCACTATCTCCACAATACACTGAATTGGGAAGCTTTGAATAGTAATAAGATTCCATCAGTTCAGTAGAATATTTACTAACTAGAAAATGTTGGTTTCCTCTTGGGAGCAGTTGCACTGTCAGCCTTTCTGTGCTTCTAGTTAGATTAGTAATTTTCCATTTATTCATATCTCCGAATAAGCAATGAAAGGAACACATCTAGCCTAGCGGTACTGAACTGATTAATGCATGACAGAAATGAAATAATTGGTTCCCTAGAGTCTGCAGAAGTCATTAAAATGTAATGTTACCTTCTTAAGGTACCACCTTACAAACCGGCAATTAATCTGTTGTCAGTATATCTAACTTCCTCTTTATCAGCTTACATTTCTATGATTCTTCAAATGATCAGAATTTATATGTGTTTGTACTAACAATAAATATCAGAGGGATTCAGTTAAATCATGCTGGTGTCATAATAGAGCAGGGAATATAGCATAAACCCAGCAAACATTACTAAGCCTTCAGATATGTCCTTAGATGCATGCCATACTGCTTTTGCACTTTAATAAGCATTTATTAAATAACAGGAATGAGAAAGCAAAACAAGGGTATTATCTTTTCTCATTAAACATCACTAGAAAAAAATTATGGGTGTTTGCATCATATGAGCAATGCCCAGGAAAAAACGGGAGGGGAGGTGGATGGAAGATAGATGAATAATAGGCAGAAACCTCAGCAAATTATCCTTTGAGAATTGGGCATTTTGTGAATGGCCAGACACATTATGGCAGCCATTTTATGAATAAGCAATTAGCTAAAATGTTATAGTTGATATGTCCCAAAGGGTTGCTTATTCTAGAATAAACCAGCCTATTTCAGAAAGGACATCCTGAACAACCAGGAAGCCTAATAGCTTTCTCCCAAAACAAAGACTTCTATTTCTTAACTCGCATTTTTGGAGACAGGAAGTTACATTTTGTCTCCAGTAGCTCCTCACAGAATGACAGTATTCCATCAAGGTCCTTTAGAGACATTAGAAGGATTCTTCAGTGCTTGCAAGCAAAGAGGCATATCATTTGTGAAATATAAAGTCAGTTAGTCTTGAGAATTTAGTGATAATATTCATGCCAATATTCATGGCTCCAGAAAGATCTCTAGTGATCTTGATTTTGAAGACCAACAATTTAAAGTTTCATGTAAAACATTTGGAGATCTATAGGATGACTTAAATCAACCCAGCACAAAGTCAGGGTATAAACATAGCCACCTCACTATTTGAAAAGAATCTGGTATTTCATAAGATGCTAAGTGATTAAATTCTTATGTTTATTGATGCAGTTATGAAGATCTTTTGCTCTCTGATTTCCAAGTCGCCAAAATGATTTTTAATTCTTCTGTCTTTTAATGCTTCTCTGTGAAACTACAGAGAAAAATCACAGCATTTCTTCTCAGTTTGTTACAGAGTGGCTACAGCATCCATCTGCTCTTCATTTCAGTGAGATCTACTGATGATGCTAATGGCCATCAAGACAAACAAACCTTAGTAGAGGTTATTTTGTTCCTCCCAGGTTGGTTCCAGACCTACATATCTCAATGATATCAGCTCAATCTGAGGGCTGTTTTACCAGGAATAGAACCAAAGCTGAAAAACTCCTTCTCTGGCTTGTGGGCGTTCTGTTTCTTTACTGCCTGAGCTTTTGGCCTGCACCTCCCAGTTTCTGAGTATCAATAAGTCCATTCACCTCACCTAGTTTTACTGAATCTTATCAGTAAAACTAACCTTATTTTTTTCTAGCTACTTTCTAATACAAAACTGTTGAGAGTTGAATTCAGAAAGCATTCACTTTGATGTCTCATTAACATAAACAGGAATAACCCTGAGATTATTTTGAAACTTTCTGGAATTTATTTCTAGCAAACCTTCCTATGTAACTAGATAAGCAGTCCAGTTACATGTAGTTTGCTTTAAAGAAAATTGATGGAATTATATCAGAAGTAAAAAATCTTTTCTATCTTGTGTGGTTGTAACCAAGCTATGGAAGCCTGTTGTTCCCCTTGCTGTACAATATGATTCCTTGACTTGCAGAATGTTTAGGAATGGTGCAAAATACATCACAGGGGTCTGAAAATGGAGAGGGAAGTTAATCTAAATGTTGTCCTCCCTAATATAAATGGGGAAATGAGTTAGGTTCTATGTTATTGAATGAAGGAATTATACTGTAGAATGTTTGTGATTTGACATGTATTTGCTTTTTGTGTGTTTATTAAATCTCTACACATTTGAGATCCTGCATTTCTTTTATGTTTTAGGAGAGCCAGAATTTAAATATGTTGGCAACATGCATGGAAATGAAGCTGTTGGAAGAGAACTTCTTATCTTCTTGGCTCAATACTTGTGCAATGAATATCAGAAGGGAAATGAGACTATCATTAATTTGATCCATAGTACACGTATCCACATCATGCCGTCTCTGAATCCAGATGGCTTTGAGAAGGCAGCATCACAGGTATGTGCGTCATAACTCCAAAAGCAAATATTTGCATTTGTATGACCTAGTTTAAAAAGACTGACACATGATTACATTTTAATGAAAGAAG
>NW_015387231.1:301115-302335 GCF_001527695.2 Protobothrops mucrosquamatus | reverse complement strand
AATGAATATCAGAAGGGAAATGAGACTATCATTAATTTGATCCATAGTACACGTATCCACATCATGCCGTCTCTGAATCCAGATGGCTTTGAGAAGGCAGCATCACAGGTATGTGCGTCATAACTCCAAAAGCAAATATTTGCATTTGTATGACCTAGTTTAAAAAGACTGACACATGATTACATTTTAATGAAAGAAGACTTTGAGGCAGGACTAGGGCATGGTGTTTTGATCTGAATTTCTTCAGCATGAATGCAAAGAAAAAGAATAACCTTCTCTCAGAAATCTATCCTATTCATTCCACCTGTGTAACAGTACCATCTGCACTTGGAATGTTCTTTGATGAAAAATTGCTTACCCAACATTACCTTTTGGTGGCTTCTGCAGTGCAAATGTAATGTGTATCAGAGGCAAAAATCATAGTCTTCCAGAAATAGTTAGACTATAAGTTCCCATCATCCATATCTGTTGGTCATGCTAGCTGGAATAGATGGTAGTTTAAATCCAGCATTTGGCTATTGTACAGATAGGCCCTTGGCTTATGGCCACAAAAAGGATTGGAACTTTCATCAAATGTTCCAAATGTTCTGTTGACCCAGAGATGGTGCAATGAGCAAAAGTGGAAGGACTGGTATTAATTCAGTTTTTGTAACATTGAACAATCATTAAACAAATGGTTGTAAATTGAGGACTACTTCTGGATTTGTTGCCTGATATATATAATGAGCCTACATGATTGTAACTGATTTGTAATCCATATTGTGCTTTTGATCTACCCTCCCTGTGTGACCCTTGGCATTCTATATGTAATGTAGCCAATGGAATGCTTGTATACTAGCCAGCACTCTTTCTGTTCCAAATACATCATGCTAATAATCCACATTAATCTAAAATTACTTTAGATTAATGAATCTCAGCTTTCATTTTATATACTAAAACAAAATTTAACATGTTGATTAGAAATGTTCAGTATCAGAGCTCCCCCAGGTGGGGGATGAATAAATTTATACATTTACTGTAAATAGCTTTGCCCCCAAATAATTATTTTTGTATTTGCTCTGAAGTTTTTATTTTGGAGCTCAGTATTGTTTCATTTGATCAACTGATACTTGATTGTTTTATTTGCCTTGTGCTGAGTCATTATTTCTAAATTTCAGGCACTCTTTTATAGGGTCTCTCTCTCTCTCTCTCTCTCTCTCTCTCTCTCTCTCTCTCTCTCT
>NW_015387231.1:269695-300953 GCF_001527695.2 Protobothrops mucrosquamatus | reverse complement strand
TATGTTTCTGGTATTTGAACTTCTCCTGAGCATACATGATTGAACTAAGTGGGCCATTTCTCTAAATTCATCTTGACAGTTCATAATAAAATGTCATGTTGTTTTATAATATTTTCTTCTTCTTTTTAGCCAGGTGAACTCAAAGATTGGTTTGTTGGTCGAAGTAATGCACAGGGAATAGACCTAAATCGAAATTTCCCTGATCTGGATAGAATTGTCTATGTCAACGAGAGAGAAGGTGGTCCAAATAATCATTTGCTGAAAAATATGAAAAAAGCTGTGGACCAAAATCTAAAGGTATAAAATATTTCATTCAAAATATCTCATACTTTGAGGGATTGCTGCCCTCACCTTCAAGAACAGCATCCCCCAGAGATACATATTGCACCAACTCCCTTGAGGTTCTGGAAGTCAAGGCCTGGCTTTGTTCCCAAAGCTGGGGTTAATGTGTTTGTGGGGGTTCGGTCATGCTTTTATTAATTGGTTGTTTTTAGTTTTATGATTTTGATTGTTTTCATTGCATAATTAGATGTTGTAAGTTGCTCGGTCTGTATTTTGGAGAGACTGGCTAACAACAACAATAATAACAATAATGTGCTGAACACACTTTAACTTTTTGCAAAGTTCTTCATGCAAATAAATGAGAAGAACTTCTTTTCAAATTTTGAGAATTGTGATGATTTGATGAAATGTGATAAAGGAGGTTCAGTTGCACTTTACCCCACAACTGGAAAACTTGTACTGTGCATGATAGTCACATGGAAGTGTCCTTTAGGCTATACAATGATAAATAGTAGATCTGTCCAAGACTTTACAAAAAATCCTTAACAGAGATTCATCTATATGAATAAAAATGTAAATGTTCGTTTGTTCAAAATCTTAAATCTCCGAAAGTTCTTCACCGATTGCTTTGAAATTTTGACACAACATTGCATTTGAATATGCACGTGTTTTTATATACCTATATTATATAGATGTCACACCTGTGACAGGTAAAAACATGCTTTTTTGGAAAACAGCGCCATCTGTTGGACGTAAAAGCAACACACGCTTTTACCAGACTGAGTCACAGCAACACATGGCTGGGTACAGCTAGTTTTAAAATAAATTTCTTCTGTTCTGCAGTTTCCTTGGCTGCCACTCTGTCTGGAGTGCCTAGTTTGGAAAAACCTGAAGTCCTCTCATTGATAGTTTGGGAAGCTATGGGAATGCTGGATTTTGCCACATTCCTTTGGGGAAAATTTTTCAACTGTTATCCTAATCTTTAGAAGAAAGATTCCTTTTGAGTACTTTATACAGTGACAGTACAATAAGTACTACATACTAAAGCCCACAATCCTTTTTTATTTCTTTACCAATTTTGTCTCTTTTCCATGCAAGTGTTCGAAAAGTACATAACCTAAATGTATTATCTCATAATTTGTATTTTCACTTTCATTTTTTTTAATCAGTCATTTTTGGAAAATTTTATATGGCCTCTCTAGTAGGCAAATAATGTTTTTAAAAAATCAGTTCATGGGTATCCGAAAATGTTAATAACTCAATTGTGGAGTTACTAATCCATCAGGGTAATATTTCACAGTATATTTTTTTCCAGAAGTAGTGTTTCTTTGCCAAGTTGCTTCTCTTCCTCCTTTTCTGGAACAGATTTTAAAAATTGGAAATGCTGTAATGAGTGGGTAACAATAAACCTCTTATTATGATAATAAAAGTAGTGCTGTTGTTACAAATATCTAATTGGATGTCATCAAAACTGATAATAAGGTGCTCTGGGCAAATGGCCAGACCTGTTTTTAATAACATCAAAAGCAAGATGAAAACTAAAACTTGAACAAAACTAGATAAAAATTTGCAGGAAGAAGCAACACAAAGATTTGCAACTTGAGTTCTTTTCTTAAATAACTATATTTAGAAAGCAGGAAACATTTTATTAGTGAATTAGGTCCCACTAGTCACTTAGATGAAGGAGAAATTGGCAAGTAGGCAAGTCATGTTTTTCCCTATAGCAGCAGTCCCCAACACTTTCAACTTGGTGGCCCAGTTGTGGGAGCAGAGGGGAACACGGCCTCGCAAGCAGTGGGCCAGTGTACATGCATGCAACTTGACTTGCATTAGTGGATCAGTGTGCATGTGTGTGATTGCCTACCAGCCCACTGCTCATGCAAACTAAGCTACGTGCATGAGCTCTGGCCCACCACTTATATGGCCCAGTTTCCCTCTGCCCCCCAACCAGGCCACCAAGTGGCAAAGAAGTTGGGGACCGTTGCCCTACAGTATATATACTAGGCTCCCTTCTTTTTTCCATAGAAAAGCTAAATGAATGTTTGGGGTACAATAATACTGTGGTAAAAGACTATAATAGCTTTTAAAAACAATTTTATATTGTTAAATAAAAAAACCCTATAGCTAAACACAACAGTCAATATTAAAACAGCAATAATAATAGAAAAAATAGGGGAAATATCTATGCAAACAGCTAAACATTTGAGCATATTAATCAAATTCTTTTTGCTTGCCCCATCATTGCAAACAACAAGGTCTTACTTCTAACTCTTGCAGCTTTGACAGAAAAGAATTATTATAGACTACTTTACTATGGAGTGCCACTGGTTAAAGCATCAGGCTAGGAACTAGGAGACTGTGAGTTCTTGTCCCACTTTAGGCACAAAGCTAGATGGGTGATCTTGGGCTACTCACTTTCTTTCAGCCTTAGGAAGGTGGCAATGGCAAACACCTCTGACAAACCTTGACAAGAAAACTGCAGAGACATGTCCAGGCAGTCCCCCAGAATCAGGTACAATTGAACAGAAGAAAAAAAAACTTTGTTATGAGAATACCTTACAACAGTGGTTCTCAACCTTTTTAATGCCGCGACCCCAACCGGTCGTAAGTCGAGGACTAAACCGGTCATAAGTCGAGGACTAAGCCTGTCATAAGTCGAGGACTAAAACGGTTGTAAGTCGAGGACTACCCAACCGGTTGTAAGTCGAGGACTTTCCCTGCCGGGGAGCGCCGCGCATGCGTGGTTCCGCCCCCTGCGCCGGCCGAGGAGTAGCTGGCAAGCGGCAGAGATGGAGCAGGCCGACCACCAGCTGGCCCAGCCCAAGGGAGGTAAGGCACCCGCTGGAAAAGGGGAAAAAAATGGCGGACAAAAAAATGGCGGACAAAAAAAAATGGCAAACAGCTTTGCTTGGCGACCCCCATGAAATGGTCGATCGACCCCAAATGGGGTCCCGACCCACAGGTTGAGAACCACTGCCTTACAATAAATAGGCATTATAAGCAAAGAAGAAAAACTAGGCAGGAAGAGCTACAGAAGAAAGCAATATGAAATATTAAGCAACATAAAACCACTTAAGTCTTCCCATAATTATAACCCCTGGGCCATTTGATGAAATACGTGCCACAGAAATCACATTTACAGAAAGGACGTGTTCCACAGAAGTCTCTGTCTGAGCTTACAATGATCACATGTAGAGCAAGACATCACCTGTGAAGTCAACCAGAAAAAGCTGGAATATGACTCGTTTGCCATTTGGCTTTGACTACTTCTCTTATTTAGTACAAAATGGGATCTGAAGCAACTACTTTAATTGATCAATGTTGCCATTTCACATCTTGATGCTATTCAAATATATTCGGACACCAGGTGCCACCAGCAAGTGCAGGGAGTGAGGCATTTTGTAAGAGAGGAAAAAGAGTTGAGTGTCTTATCATTCCTCTGCTCCCTTATTGCCTTTGTACCAAATAGAGTCAAAATGGGAATTTACCATAAATGGTAAGAAGTGTCAGGATGGGAGACAAGTGAGAAAGGGAAGAGTGATCTTCCAGATGTTCAAAAATGTTGTGAACCATTTGACTGCAGCTTTTTATGTGACAGTAGAGAAGATTGACCATTATGCCATGTGATGAGATGAGATGGATCACAACATCTGAATAAAGCACCTTCTATAGTGACACCTTCTTTCATTAGGGTGACTTTGTTAAGAAAGAAGATGGTTTCTGATATTTTGGTGGCTTGGTGGACCTTATAATTTGTGCCCTCCGTCCCTCCGAATCTGCTTTTTGGACTTCACACTGAATTTCTGGTTTCTGACTCACTTCAGATTTGCCTCCAGCCCTAGGATTCTTCTCCAAATTTTATAAGTCCTTCTTTTTTGCTAGTACTTAAAGATTTATTGGAAATCTGGATATTTGGCAACTATCAGATTTTGCCAAGATACAGAAACTGTGTGTGTGAGAGAGCAGAATATGATTATAGTGTCAACGCTGCTAACATCGGATGTTCTTGCTTTGACAACAGATGGAAATGTAGCCATCTTTTCTCTATCGCTTTTAGAGTTCGTTGACGCTGGGAAGGGAATGCGGATGAGAGTCCAGCTAGTCATAACAATAATAACTCAGCTATGGGAACCCAAGGTTATTAGGTCCAGAGTTGATAGAAATTTGGCAGGCAGGAAAGATGGGGAGAAAGCCCATGCTTCAAGTTAATTAGGGAATGTGATTTATGACTGCTAATTGGAGGAGGGAATTGCGCTTTGCTACTTTGTGCCAGGGGAGGGGAATTCAGTTTTTGGCTTCAACTATGTAGTGCCGCTACTTTGTTTCTCGAATAAAATATTCTTTAAGGAAAACAATGCCTCAAAGTTCTTTTGAAGAGATTCATCTGTTGGAACCATGACATATAGCAAGTGCATATTACAAAAATAATACCTATATTTGCATTCAGTAATAATTAATCTGTGCATTGCATTCAGATACTCTGTTGAAACATTATACAGTAAAAGTACATATTGAATACATACTATATGGAACAAGTCCATTTTATTCCATTTTGCCTCCCAGGGCAAAATTCTGGAAACTGATGACATTGTTTAATTTGTTCTACAAAAAATATGCAGTGCTTATTGCAATAGTCTAATGAATTATATTTTTTATAAATTTCTGTCATAGCTTGCACCAGAAACAAAAGGTGTGATTCACTGGATAATGGATATTCCCTTTGTACTGTCCGCCAATCTTCACGGTGGAGACCTTGTGGCAAATTACCCATATGACGAAACTCGAACTGGTATGTATTATAAATCTAAGGCCAAATAGCCTTGGTCAGCTTGATGGCTGTGCTGGATTCTGAATAGCGTGCTGAGAACCACATTCCCAACCTGGACAGATTAAATTTAACTTTCCATTATTGTAATTAATTTATCTTTTGTACTATTTATAAGTTTTAATTTCCTCTCTTTTTGTCTGTTACTGCAGACTTCTCAGAATAAACATTTTTTTCTTTTTAATCAGTAGAGAGGCAGGCTTTTTTTTCCTTTTAGAGTATGTTGTAGTTTTCTAAACTGACAAAACAACTTTTTTCCTTTTTAAGGCTGGAAGAGCCCATAGAAGAGGAGAGGAACAGAACTCTGGAGTAGGTTTTAGGGCAGGGGTAGGCAACCTTGGCTCTTTATGACTCTTTATGAGCCAGCATGGCTCAGCTTGGAAACCTCTCCCTTTCCCTCAGCATGGCTGGCTCAGGAATTCTGGGAGTTAAAGTCCATGAGTCATAAAAGAGCCAAGGTTGCCTACCCCTGTTTTAGGGGCATAATAATGAGGACGAGATACCATTCTTCTTACTTAGTTTAGTACTATTTTCACAAATTATATGTTAATCTAATTTTGTTTCAGTTTTTTTCATGTTGCTGAAACAGCTTATTAAGAAGAATATGTATCCTGATGTGTCTGTTCTAAATAAACACCAGTGGTCTTCATATGAAGCTCTTTTATCATGCATAATCTTGAATATTAAATGATCTAGATTCAGATAATTAAAGTAGGCCTACATTCTCTGTTTTTCTTTCCACCCTCTATTATGTATTTTACTACTGTTCCCCCAGGAAGTGCACATGAATACAGCTCCTGCCCAGATGACGCTATTTTCCAAAGCTTAGCCCGAAGCTATTCATCTTTTAATCCAGCCATGTCAAACCCAAATCGACCACCATGTCGCAAGAATGATGATGACAGCAGTTTCATTGATGGGACAACTAATGGTGGTGCTTGGTATAGCGTTCCAGGAGGTTTGTGTTGTTGAAATGCAACATTTTAATCTTATTTTTACAGTATGCCAGAGTAGGGCTGAAAGTAGAAATCTAAGTCTAATATGACTTATTAATGCACATGTTTGTAGAGCAAATAATGAATTAATTCTTGCAAATATCATAGAACTCATATAGTTCTTGCCAGAAGGATTTACAGGCTATTAGTGACATTGTTCCCTTTTCTGTTCCAGGATGATCTAGGCAAAACTTGCCCTTCATAATGAGCTTTCCCAGGTGGTGGTGTTTCAGTAGTATATAAACAGCTAGTAACTAAGTGGAGGCCTTAGCATGCATATACATTGTTGACTAGCATTGACAGGGACCTATTAGCTAGTCACCAGTGTTTGTTATTCTTAAATAAACTCATATTCTGTGTTTTTGTATGGAAAGATAGAAATCTCCATAAATTCTATCTGCTTATTATTTATTTATTAAATTTATATGCAGCCCATCTCACTATTAAAGCATCTCTGGGTAGCTTACAAAATGAGAACTATGGAAACAATTAAAATTAACAAGGAGCATATAATTGCTGACTGAGGTAACTTTACATTCTGTTAGCATTATTGTTCCTATAGTTCCCACAGCTCAGTATGATGTTTTCTGAATGGCATATTTTTTAAAAATGAAATGATGAAGTGATAAGTGCACTAGCAATCAGTGGAAATTATACTGTCTACTTCAATTATACTGTCTACTTCTATCTGTTGGCTGCATTGCTATTTCTTCCATTAAAGTAGCCTAAGCGATGAGATCATTCCTGCTACAATATAAAGTTAGTATAAATGTAGGGCAAATATGGAAGGGAGCTAAGGAAAATTATAGAAAAAGGGAGTAGTGTGGCAAATATATAAAATATAAATACATAAAATTGGAAAATATAAATTTGGAAAGAGTGGGCTAAATATGACTAAAGGCTGGTTGTCTGTATCCTAAAATAGTTAAACAGAAGAACAACATTCAGCTATTTTGTTTATATATGCTGATCCTTTTACTTAACCAGACATAGGAAAACAGGCTGATTTATGCTTAGTTAAACTGCCATTATGATGAATAAGTTGTCTAGACTGGATAATTTTGTATTCCATTGAATATAAATAATATTTCTATTCTGGTGTTCTATACACAGAGTTAAAAGACTCTTATCTTCTGATAGTATAGAAATAGTATCTTGAAGAATCAATGTGTTTATCCAGGATGACTGTCTGACTAAATCCTATTAAAGTCAGACAGAATTAGATAGCCAATGAGATGAGAGATTTTAATATGAACTGGAAACTTTAAAACTGTGAAAGTTTCTAATTCATATTAAAATTCATTTTAATTTAGTAAATAACATTTGGCCCTTAACCAGCATTAAGAATACACATTCTGTAAAATAAAGAGATTAGCACATAACAATGTGGTACATTTATCAAATCAGTTAATAGACAAAAGACTTACCAATATTGATAGAAACTATATTTGTACTTCGAGATTCTCATTTTCTTGGCTATTTAAAAAGGCAAAATAATAACACTAATTCCTTGTTTGATATTTTATTTAAAATATTTATTGTAAATGCAACCTTTTTCGTATTATAAAGGAACAAATTATCATTTGATAAATTTTATGATCTAATTCATTAAATACAGCATTTTTTTTTTACAATTCCATGGATTTTACTTATAAGAAAAAAAAGGAATGGATAAATCTGTGTTTTTCCCTCTTCCTTTAACATATTGTTCCAATGTTACGAAATGGTTCCTTGTTCTATAAATTCATGCTTCTTGACACGTTGACTAGTGTAAGCAATGTAATATATAGGAAATAAATCAGAACTCATGTTAGTTTGTTCTGTACGTGAAGCAAAAAAAAAAATTACAATAGTTGTTTCCACCCACTGAAATGATTTATATTCAGGAAAAAAGAAGATACAAAGATTTATTATTTCAGAAATGTTACAGGTGAAATTAAGAGATTTTATATATCTGTTAGTTTCGTCATCATTATTCTTGGTAGGTGGGGAATACATTCCAGCCCACTTTCCTTCCTTCCCTGATTTCTAGCATGATGATATACAGCCATCTTTATATATGTGCTTATACCATAATAATCAGGGAATCGTCAAAGACTATGATAGACAGTCTAAACCAGTGATGGCGAACCTTTTAGAGACCGAGTGCCCAAACTGCAACCCAAAACCCACTTATGCATCGTCGGGTGCTGGGTGGGTATGGCCCATTGGCTGGGTGTAGCCAATTGGGTGGGTGTGGCCCATTGGGTGGGCATGGCTGTGGTGGTAACGGCAGACTGGGTGGGACTAAAAAGTTCAATCAATCAATTCCAACTTTGCAAGATTTTTTTTTCCCCGCGAGAAGTTGAAATTATTTTTTTTTGCACACGGCGGGGGAGGCCTAAAGCAAAAAGGTTTTATAAAACCCAGCTGAAGGCCTAGGACTGGGGCGACGGTGCGCGTGCCCCCAGAGAGGGCTCTGAGTGCCGCCCCTGGCACCCGTGCCATAGGTTCGCCACCACTGGTCTAAACCATCTCTGGAAACTACAACACACAGAGGCTATTTTGTACACATACAATTAGTAGCCATCCAGAAAAGGATCAAGAAAAGTCTTTTATTATCGATTCATTATGCTACCCTCATTTTTGTTTAAACTTGTTGGAATATTCTTGATTGATTTTGACTGATGAACATACATAAACAACTATTATATTGTCAAATATACTAAACAATGACTTTATCATGGGTAAGTCTCCATCTCTTAATTAGCACTGATATACTGTGTTTCTTGAAATTGCACTACTTAAAAAAATAGTCCATTTCAAAATCCTTGGTTTTCAGGGCTTCATCAGTCATGATGTTATTATCTGTTATTAACTCATTTTACCTGGAAACAACTGAATTATATCTGGAAATTCTTTGACTCCTAAATAGGACTTTTGAAGCCAAATGTATCAGTAAAATATATAGACCAAATGAAATATTAAATGTGATAATTACATACAGCTGTGATTGCAAATCAGTCATTATATTACACTTCAGAGTTTGGTCCAAGAACTTTACCTGCCCTCAAGGTCTTGTAAATAGACCATTATACGTATACCTTACACAGGGCTTTTTTTCTCATAGAACGCCCAGAACGGAGTTCCGGCACCTTTTTTGGATGGAACCTTGTAGGGTAGGCAAGGCGGGTTGTATGACGTGTGTGAGTTCCGGCACCTTTTTTTTTTTTTTAGAAAAAAAGCACTGACCTTACATATTATAATATTAGTTTTGAATTTTCTACAGTACACATCTATTTATTCCAACTGATTCCAGCTAACTATTTCCACTTAACTTTAATTTGATATGCTTTAGAACATACTGCCTATTAAATATCAACTTTTGTATGTGCTATTACACAGGTATGCAGGACTTCAACTATCTCAGCAGCAATTGCTTTGAAATCACCGTGGAGCTTAGCTGTGAAAAATTCCCTCCAGAAGAAACTCTGAAAAGCTATTGGGAGGACAACAAGAATTCACTTATCAGCTACATTGAGCAGGTAATTTTTTCCTGGAGAATAAGGTTAGAACATTTGTTGACGGTAAAGTATTATACTTAGTTTTGGGTGATCATATGGCTCATTGCTTCATCACTTGAACTACAGCTTCATTCCTTCAAACGTGTCCTGTTTCAAACACACATGCAGTTGCTAGGTGATGGTAGCAATTTACTTAAGATGGTAGAGATAAGCAAATGAATATAAACACCTGGAAATAAAGCTTGTCTAACTAGTTTTGCTTTTTAAACAAGAAAATGCAGAAGAGAGTTCAGAGGTTCAGAGAATCAAGCCAGGTTCTTTACTCAGTCCAAAGGTCAGAGTTTCTTGTATGAGCAGAATATACAGGAACAATATGCCAGACACAGAAAATTGGACTTCCAATAGAGAAACAGGGCTACCTCTTAAATCGGGCTGCAGCCAGCTGACCTCTAATTAAGACAGTCACTCCCTTGCTTGACAAGGAGCCTCACTGAGCATCTTTATTTTACTTGCTCAATCTGAAGGTTTGAAAGCTGTATCACCTGTTCCAATTATTCTGATAATATCTGTGTTTGATCCATCTCAAGTGACTCATGGCTTGGTGTCTTCTGAGGTTCACATTCCGCTGGCTCAGCTGGAATGGCTTCGTCAGATTCAGAGTCATCTGAATCCTGAGCCATGACAAAATGTAAAGAAAGCCCTGTCAATTTTCAGAAGTCAAGGTCAGAAAGTACAGTGATGTCTGAATAAAGAGGAGTTGGAGATGAGCACTACAGGTTTCCTGTCCTTGTAGTAAAACCAACCAACCAACCTTTTCTCGGTGGCAAAGGGCAGGTACTCAGTGTTGCATTTGAAGACCAAATATTACAATTACATCCCTCATGTTGAGATTTAAGGAACTGCTGGAAAGCATAGTGAACAGCTCAGGATGATACATATTTACACATAAGCTAGATCCCATTAAGCTCAATGAATTTGTTTTTGAAATATATATGGTAGGAGAGAAACAAGTGTTAGCATTTCCTTATATGGCTATAATTATACATAATTAGGGATGATTTGAAGTAGAAATCAATTAAAGGTTGAAATCAGGATTCACAGACATCATTTTGAACTTTTTATTTGTATCTGACTTCAGTTTCTACTTTGGAAAAATAGTTCAAATTAAAAGATTTATTACATTATGCAGTTTAATCCCAAACCTAGGAGAATTCTGCAAGGCAGTTTATTGTGAGGGACCGTGATGCAATTGGAAAAACTGCCAGTTTGCCAAATAAAATATTGCCAGTGTCTAATGAAGAATATCTGTTCCGTTTACGTTTATGTACATTGGAAACATAAAGAGATTTCACTTTTGCTGCAAGAGATTAAACTTAAGTATGAAGAGTTTGATATATCACGAATGGTTAGCTTTTTAAAATTCTTTTTTTATATAATATTTTATTAATTTTCCAATTTTACATTTGAATATTTAAAAAGCAATGTGGTGACTGAGTTACAATAGTTCGATAACAAAATCTTAGTGCAAATCTCAGGTTACAACATCGAGTATTTCTTCTCTTTTTCCCTTAACATTTACTGTATCATATTCAGGTTAGTACATTTCTAATTATATCAACTCAGTAAGAACATCATTATTACATTTATCAATAGATTTTTAGCTTATATATATCTTAATTACATTCAATCTTCATAAATAATCCATATTCTGTTATTAATTTTTACTCATTTTTTAATTTGTTATTAATATTCCAATTTAATCTTTGATATTTATAATTTTCAGACTTTGGGTAACCAAAATTTCCCTTATCTCACTTCATAACAAACTATAATATCCAAAATACATATCTTATCTATTTGAATACAATCTTGTTCTATTTCCTAAGAGTTATCTATTTCCCATCATATTAAATCATCTACTTAATAACACAATATCCCCTTTAATAAATCAAAACCACTATATATATTGCCTGGCTTAATCAATAAATCAAACATATTCATAATATTTAACTTTATTTTCCCTTTTAAGTCCAATTTTTAAATATTAAGCTGATAAAATCCTTATTTTCAACTAGTTTCCAAATATTATAAATCTAATAACCAAAATTCCCCTCATCTCAACATCTCCCTTTAACCCTCTAATTGGCAATATAAAATCCCCTCTAATGAGTCAAAATCCCAGTTTTTTCAACCTTATGCTAGCTTTCTTTCTTTGCCAAATAGGCTTCCATATCAGCGCCTTTAAATCATCAAATAGATCTCCCTCTATTCTTACATATGTTGTTTGAATTAAAGGAGACCATTTGATTGCCAGTTTTCTGGAAGGACTAGCCCATTTGTATTCGTTAAATTGTCTCCCTGTTATTCCAGTTTCCCATGTTTGCTGCAAACGCTTGGAAGGCAACTCCGTCTTCTACTTCCGATTTTCCTTCGCTGGGGGACCCTGGAAAAGTCACCCTGTAAGGGCGCTGAGCAAGGAGGGGCCCCCTGCTTGATCACGGGAGGGTGGCAGCCCTCCCGCTCGATCCGTGGCAGCCCTCCAAACTGTCGGAGAAAAGACCGGCCATAGCAATATGGCTCGTCATTAGGCTGCAGACAGCCGAAGTCAAATCTACTATCAAGTACTTTGAAAGTAATGCAGATGTAACTGGGTGAGATCTGATCTTCTCTTTACCCCAAGTACCTTCTTTTCCTGTAAAGGCTGTTTGAAGTATCTTTCTTCTGTGAGGAGAGAGGGGAGGGAATTTCTATCCCACCCTCTAAGAATAGCGGCGTCTGACTACCCAGGGGAATCAAAGCATTAAAAAGAACAACTTTAATCTAATTGGATTTATATTTTCCTGAAACTTGGGGACTAAAAATTTTCCTATTTCTATTGGAAACTCTTGTTTTTATCTACAAAAAAGAAATAAAATTGGAAAAAGAATTAGAAAAATTTGGGATTTAAAAAACTCTAAATGGCATTAGTGACATCATGTGGTGAAGCTTGGTATTGCAATTTGTTATTTCCTAAAAACAGACTTGGCTCAAAGCCCAGACCTAGATAAGACTTTCCTGACCTTGGAACCATCTGTGAGAAGATTTAGCTGTAAGAGAACAGCTGGGCAGCAAAATTGGCCCACTTGAAATGTGACTGTAAACCTTTACTGACTTTTGCTTAACAAATAATTTTTACTAGAAAGACTATTTACAAATAAGTGAAAGAGATGGATGAAAACCAGGAAAAGACTCTTTCTATGTTGAAAGCAATACATGAAAGCATTCTTGTAGCTTGTGATAAAATAAGACCTAAAATAAAAGATCAAGATGCCAGCTTAGATGCACAAAGCCAAATTTTGACTACAACAAAAGAACCAACAATGCAGAAGATAACAGAAGAAGCGGGACAAGAAAATATGAAGACAGAGGACTCAGTTGACCATCAAATACACTTGGTGGAAAATCCAGAAAAGGAAGTGACAACATTGAAAACGGAAATAACTTTCTATATAAATCAGAAGAAATTTGAAAAAGAAGTAGAACAGATTGAATTGAAGAGCTTTTTAAAATTCTTAAATATTGCCATCTACTTACATATATTTTGCAGACTTGCATGCATTCATAGGACTTTCTGTAGTGGGTATATTTTCAGCTATTAAAAATATTTTGAGATTCTGAGATTCCCTGTATATACCAATTGTCTACTACAGACATAATGGAGGCTGTGGTTGGTGACAAGCTGGGACCAAGCTACCTTTACTTGTGCTCAGTTATTCTGTAACTCAGAATGAAACAGGAAGAGGAACCTTAAGTTGTTTAGCAAGAACCTGTGTCCTGCTACATCTAAACACTGCCAGTATGGGTTTAATATTAGCAATAGCAATAGGAATAGCATTTAGACTTATATACCATCCCGTAGCAATTTGCAATACTCTCTGGATAATCTACAATGTAAGCATTATTTGCATATTACTTCCTACAGTCTAGGCAGTGGTGGGATTCAGCCGGTTCGCACTGGTTCGGGAGAACTGGTAGCTAAATGTTGTTGAGTTTGGAGAACCGGCTGAACCCACGTTGCTTCTGAAAGTCCATTCTAGGCCTCGGAGGCTTGGAGGAGGCCTCCCAGGCCTAGAACAGCCCACAGGAAGTGCGTGTATGTCACTTCTGGAAGTCCATTCTAGGCCTCGGAGGCCTGGAGGAGGCCTCCCAGGCCTAGAACGGCCCACAGAAAGTGTGTGGATGTCACTTCTGGAAGTCCATTCTAGGCCTTGGAGGCCCAGGCGTGATTCCACACAGAGAACCAGTCGTTCAGGTATTTGAATCCCATCACTGAGTCTAGGTCATTATTTTACCAAATTTTGAAGGATGGAAGATTGAATCAACCTTGAGCCTTGTTAGAATCGAGATCCAGGCTGTGGACAGACTTAGCCTGCAAAAATTTATTTTAACCACTGTATCACCAGGACTCATGGGCTATTCCCAACCGGGCTATTCCATCTCTTGCAATAGAAACAAATAACATGTAATTCTGCTGAGTTGTGGAAAGACAGAATGCTTCCTATGTCTAACAGAATAATCATGCCCCTATGAAACTACCATTTTACTCACCACATTCTGATGAGAGAGAAGTTCCCTGAGGATGGGGGCTCTGGCACAAGTCAGAAAGCTCGGAAGACTAAACCTCTGGTCTTTGTGACTGACCCAGATTGAATCCTCCATTACCATATTTTTCATTTAAACCTTGCCTTCAGTTTTCACAAGTGCATGCCAAAATTGTGCTTCACAAAGATAAAATATTAACTATTAGTATTATCCATAATCTGAGGAACATACAAATAAAGTTAATATTAACCCTAATATTGAACCCCAATATTGTGTATCAAGCTATAACTGGTAAAGTTATCCCACTGCAGCCTATTTCAAATTCTAGTAGCCTTCACTAGATATTGTTTTGGACTGTACGGAGCACCTGTAGGAAAGGAGCAGGCAGAGCTGGGTGATGGAGTTAAGTGCGTCAACAGCTTAGAATTGTTACATTACCACAAATGGTCCAAGTCCAACCCCTTTTGAATTCCATTGACTCTTATGTGGTGCCAATTCAATATTGAACTTTAGTTGACTAAGTTCTTTGTATAAGCTTAAGTGTTAAAGCTTTGAATGTATGGTCTTGATCCTTTGTGCCTGATAGCACCTGACTTGTGGTCAAGCAGGAATCTTATGAAGGCAAACACTGAATATACAGTATAGAGATCTTCATGTGCCTAATATTATACTCTGATGACACAGGTTGCACTTCCTACATGTATACATCACATATGATTTCACTTTACCTAGCTGTAAGAACCATCTGGCTCTTATAGACAGTTACCATGTTCTACCTCCTAAATTTGTCTTAGTAACCAGATGCATTCTGTAACCCAAAGATGACCCTTCTGGGAACATGCCCTCTTAGTTCATGGCACCTAATAACCAGCTCTCAAGAATCATTGTACATTTCTTATAATGTATTTGCTTTCTTCATTGTTCTACAGCTGAAATGCTCATGAGGGACTAATCAGCACAGAAAACATATTCTTTCAGTAGACAAACTATCTACCTGGTAGTTTTATATTTATATTAAGATTCATTGTGCCACCATGTATTTAACTCATACCTAGAATTTTTATTCTTCAATTTTTGTTTCTCAGCATGATATATTTCGGAAAATTGAACAGGAATAGATTTGGTATGGAAGGAGAAACTGCCCAAAGAAAGGTGGAGATTAAAAATAGGCCTCATGCTGAAGATTATGAAAAAGATAATTTCGCAGTGCATTCTGATAGAACAGGCATCTGGGAGCAACTTGAAACTAGTTACTGATGTATTCTAAAGCCTTGTTCTAATCACATGATCCAGAATTGTCATATGTAGCCCATATCAGGCTTCCAAGTACACACATATAGGCATATGGAACATCTGCAAAAACACAAACACATTCAGAGATGCACAAATTCCAGAAAAGAAAACCAACATGTCCACTATATCAAACATTGATAAAGGGTCTAAAAGTAAGTCCTCCTTTTTGTTGTTTTATAAGTGCTAAAAATTATATCATTCCATTGATTGGGATAACAGCTTTATCAGAACTAAGCAAATATATTGACTTCTGAAATGAGATTAGAGTAACCCTTTGAGAACCTAATTCCCAATTCTGTGAATAAGGAAGGACTATTTCTTGAAATCAGACATTCAGCAGTTGAGTCCAAAGCTTGACAAATGAACCCATTGATTAAAAACTCACCCCAACCACTAAACCACAGAATGGATTTATTCGTGTTGATGGCCATATTTACACATTATATTTTACGTTCTAAATTGGAAAATACCTTTTATGCTTCTACACACATCCCCTTTGCACAAAATGCAGTTAAATGAGGAAGTCTCTATTTAATGATAGCTTCTTGTTTTATCAACTCACTTTCAAATTCGGCCATGTTTTTAAAAAATCACAAGTTAAGGTTACTTTAATTTTGCGGTTTGTTCTGAATCTGGTAATCAGTTCATCAGTTTGAGTAAAATTTGAAACAGGGAGGAGGTGGTGTACCTTAAGTCAGGGGTCCCCAACCCCCGCTCCATGTACCGGTACTGGTCCGCGGCATGCCAGCAACCGGTCCACACAAATAAGCAAAGCCCCATCCGCGGGATGCAGGCAGCGCACAAAACCACTCACCTTCTGGTCTGCGGAAAAGCCTTTCTCTACGAAACTGGTCCCTGGTGCCCAAAAGGTTAGGGACCTCTGCCTTAAGTCACTGTTGACTCCTAACAACTACTTGAAGCAGTCCTTGTGGTTTTCTTTGCAAGATTTCAGAAGTGGTTTGCCCCTGCCTCCTTCCTGGAAATAATAGAGATTTTAAAAATGAAATAAGCATTCAACAATTTGCAAAATATTGCTTGAAGAGGCTCTATATTTAGTCTACCAGCAACATTGTTTATACTGACAATGATCTGAAATGTAATTATCCAGTACAAACATTTTCTCTGAGATTGAATCTACTAACTTTAACAGGAAGCTAATTGTGGTGAAACGTTCTAGATTCTTTCTTCTCTTCTCTTTTGTAAGTATATTATTTAGAGATATATCAAGACTTTTTGTGCTTTATTTTTAAGATACATCGAGGAATAAAAGGATTTATTAGAGATCTTCAGGGTAATCCCATTGCTAATGCCACAATTTCTGTAGAGGGGATAAACCATGACATTACATCAGGTAAGTATTCATATGTATATTGAGACAGATGATGAATGTTGATACATGGATAAATATAGCAATATCCTTTTATATTTTCTGGGGGGGTGGGGTGTTAGTGCTCACTACTACTGAAGGATGGAAGAAGTGATTTTCACTGCTTGTCTTGTGCAACTTTCCATGCTATCCTTGATGGTCCTGCATTCCTTGCATATGATTTTGGAAAGCAAAGAGGATATCAATAGAAGAATAATTGCAAAAGCAATCTTAGCCTTTTTTGCCATTGAGGGAAACTTCTAATGGCCAAAATGTTCCTTTGTGAATGGATAGGCATCACCACTTGTGACATGTGTGTTCAAGTTTTTAAAATAAACATTGGAACTAAAAAACAGCATCATTAGACTTATCTAGAATGAGCCCATTTTCCTGTTTCATTCAGGACGAAATCTGAATCTCAGTTCAGAAATTCAAATCTTTACACCTTCATTTAACTATAATTGGAAACTCACAATTACTTTTAATGGACAAAATGTTCAGGATTAGGGGCCTCTTATGAAAAGAGATGATATCTGTCAAATGTTGGCCAATGGGTGGAGAAAATTTTGTGCTGAACTCCTATATAAAAGAAAATTAAAATTAAATTTTATTTCAGAACTGGATGAATTCAGATAAAATTGCTTCCTCTCAGCCAGTCAGATCTGCCACATTAAAATTGACATTTGCAAAATTGCAACCCTTTCTCTTATCACCTGCTTGTTAATCCAGTTTCCTATTTACAGAAAAAAAGGAGCATAAAACCTTTTATTATTTTAAGACATTCATGAGCAAAATTACTAATGCTTGTGAATATCTTAAAATAATGCAAAGTTTTATGTTTTCATGCTTTAGGATGGAAAGAACAAAAATATACTGTGTTCCAGGCTTTTTCTTCCCCTTTCCAAAGTCACTCTTGTATTTTGCACTTGGCTCCAGTTAATGCAGTGGTTCTCAACCTTTTTAATGCCGTGACCCCCAACCGGTCGTAAGTCGAGGACTAAACCGGTCGTACGTCGAGGACTAAACCGGTCGTAAGTTGAGGACTACCCGACCGGTCGTATGTCGAGGACTTTCCCTGCCCGGGAGCACCACGCATGCGTGGTTCTGCCCCTTGCGCCGGCCGAGGCGTAGCTGGCAAGCGCCAGAGACGGAGCAGGCCGACCACCAGCTGGCCCAGCCCAAGGCACCCGCCAGAAAAGGGGGAAAAAATGGCGGACAGCCTTGCTTGGCGACCCCTGTGAAATGGTCGATTGACCCCAAATGGGGTCGCGACCCATAGGTTGAGAACCACTGAGTTAATGGATCTTGAGATTTTAATTAGAAAACAAACCAGACCAAACATGTTTCAGTACCACTTAAGCATGTACCTAAAGTATTTTTTAAAAATAGTGGCATCTTTCTGTCTCCTTAGCAAAGGATGGTGATTACTGGAGGCTGTTGGTACCAGGAAATTATAAAGTGACAGCCTCAGCACCTGACTATCTAGCAATCACAAAAAAAGTGGCTGTTCCCTTCAGTCCTGCTATTAGGGTAAGCGGTACCATTTCTGCATTTAACCTATAATGCCCATTCATATCTTAATGTTGGTTTTTAATGTTTTATCTTGTACATCAAGTCTCACAAACTCTGTGAGACATTTTCATTGTTGCTTATGTGGAAGATAAAGTCAGAGTCAGAAAGGGATAGAGCAAAATGCAAGCAAACAAAATATAATACAACATAAGAAAAAAAAAACAATAGTGGTTTCACAGTGAACAAAAGAAAATAGGCTTTTATACTATGGTGATTAAGGTAAAGCAAACATGACAAAAGAAGAAAAATTCTAATTAAAAGAGAGAGAAAGAAAGAGCCATATAATACCCATAGACAGCAATATAAAACTAACTCAGCCCTTCAAATCTAGACCATGTACAGTGGTGCTTAAAAATTTGTGAACCCATCTGAATGTTAAATTTTTCTGCATAAGCATATCCTAAAACATGATTTGTTCTCCACACAAATCCTAAAACTAGATATGATAATTACTTTAATACCGTAGAAATGTTGTGCAAGAACCCGAAGTGGGCAGATCATGCAAGGAAACCACCAACATCCTTGAGTTGAAAGTCTTCTGTAAGGAGAAATGGGCTAAAATTTCTCCAAGTGAGCATACAATTTTCAGACATGTTGAGTTGCAGCTATTATTCATCTATTGGGGGGCAGAATAATAGAATATAGAATAATGCCCTGCTCAAGCAGAAGACCCTATACCAGAGGTCTTCAAACTTGGCCTTTTTATGAATTGTGGACTTCAACTCCCAGAGTTCCTCAGCCAGGGCCAAGTTTGAAGACCCCTGTCCTATACCATTCCAGACAAATGGCTGTCCCGTCTCTTCTTGAAAACTTCTAGTAATGGAGCAACCAGAACTTCTGAAGGCAAGCCATTTGCACTGATTAATTATTCCCAGATCAAAAAATTTCTCCTTAGTTCGAGGTTGGATCTCCTTTTAATGATCTTCCATCTATTACTTCTCCTGCCATCATGTGCTTTGGAGAATAGGTTGACTCCTTCTTCTTCATGATAGCCCCTTAAGTACTGGAAGACTGCTATCATATCATCCCTAGACCTTCTCTTCACTAGACCAAACATACTTAGTTCCTTCAATTGTTCATCATATGGTTTAGCCTCCAGACCCTTTATCATCTTTGTTCCTCTTCTCTGCAGTCTTCCTAGGGTCTCAACATCTTTTTTGTATTGTAGTGACCAAAACTGGATGCAGTATTCCAAGTGTGGTCCTACCAGTGCAATATAAAATGGTACTATCACTTCACATGATCTAAGCAAAGGTTCACATACTTTTGCCATGCATCCATATGTAGCTTTTCCTCAATGAGTAAATGAACTAGTGTTTTTGCTCATTTCTTTAAATATGTTCACTTTATCTAGTTTTAGGATTTGGTGGGAGAACAGTTCATTTTTAAAGTTATATTTATGCAGAAATATGAAAAATCAAGAGTTCACTAACTTTTAAGCACCACTGTATATGGTTTGAATGGAAAACTAGAAGAACTTAGTTTTTACTTAGCTTGGTGTTTTCATTATAGAAGGTCCTTAGTTCATTCCTATTTTTAAAGGTTGTTAGCTAAAAGCATTGGAACCTTTCTCTAAATTCTCTATTCTGCTAAAATAAATCCTAGATACAAAAAGAAGAGCCTACAGCCCTTATCCCAAAGCTATTCCTGCTTTAGTGTAAGATTTTCATGGGAGATCAAATTCAGTAAGATTTAATAGGAAGGTGTTGAAGGTAGAAGAATTTTTTTTTAAAAAAAAGTTAACTATAGTATACCTTTTCATACGAATGTTCTTGGAATATGTAAACGAGTCTTCGTAATGGGTGATAAAAATCGTTTTATATATACTAACGTCTGAATTCATAAAGTAACCCCAGGAGAAGGTTACTGGTCCTAAGTCCCTCTACATCTGAATTACGTCTCAATAATTTTATTCAATGAATAGTAAGAGTAACTAAATAGTTCATCTATTCTAAGGCAGATTTTCTAAAATCACCATCACTGTATCTATCTGTCCATCCATCCATCCATACACACATACGTACGTACGTACATCTTTTCAGTAATGGCTGGGTGATTTGAGACAATGTTGTAAGTCTCTAGTGGGCAAATAGACTAAGTCTAGAACAGGGGTCCCCAACCTCCGGTCCGTGGACCAGTACCGGGCTGCGGCATGCCAGCAACCGGTCTGCACAAAGAAGGAAAGCCCCATCCGCAGGATGCAGGCAGCACACAAAACCACACACTCTCCGGCCCACGTAAAAACCTCTCTCCACAGAAATGGTCCCTGGTGCCCAAAAGGTTGGGGACCTCTAGTCTAGAATATGTACAGTTTTAACTAATAAATCCAATTTTTTCACTTACAAAATAAGAATATTAGAATTCACGTTTGCTTCCTCTTCCTAGGTTGATTTTGACTTGGAGTCATTGTCTGAAAGAAAAGAAGAGGAAAAGGAAGAGCTAATGGAATGGTGGAAGATGATGTCAGAAACTTTAAATTTTTAAGCAGACGTTCTGAATTCACATCTTTTAATCTACTATATGTTCATTTAGTGTAATGTACTGTGAAAAGTCCCGACATTTTAGATTTTGTGTAGCTCATAATATGTAACTTTTGGGGTCAGCTGAGTAATTTTTTTAATAACCTATTCTCCATAAAAGTATATTACTGGAACCTTTTATGTCATATTTGCTGTCTTACATATTCAACTTGAAAGGCAAATGCCCACAGAATATGTCCTTTCTCTAATGTGACTGTGAATTTGAGTGTTTTACTATCCTAAATATGCAGGTTAAGTACATTAAAAAGCCAAGTCACTTGCAACAACTGCCACAAATATTTTTCCCTACAGGTAAACCTATTTAGATTTTTTTTTTTTAAAAAAACAAACCTCATAATGATACTGAAAATATATGTGATAATAATTTAGTATTGTACATAACAATTATTTTTTGTTCTGTGGAAGAGCCATATAAAATAAGAATCCAAGTACTTGGGTTTTACATATAATACTGATATGGAAATGGCTTCCATCATTCTTAAGAAAAAAAATAGTACACTTTTTTTCCTTTTGTTGTGTTTATTAATGTTCTTAAATAACGTGGTAATCAGATTAAAAATTCTGGATGGCTAAAACAGTTAACATATAGTAAGTGTATATTACTGGTTTCTTGTGCTTGCAATCTATTATTTGTGTTATCCTGTTTTCCAGTAACTGTATGCATTAAGTATATATGGTTTCCATAAGAAAGTTTCCATATTCTTTGTATGAAGAACAGAAAGTTCCTCCCATAATTGATCCACCAGCTGCTTCCTTTAATATGGATTGGAAATCCAAGATATACCCTTAAAAGTCAAAAATGTAAACATGTTTTCTAGAAGAAGCAATTTCTCTAGTTTCTGTGGAGTTTATTTCCTGGTCACACATTTTGAATTCAACCACTGCTAAAGACAATCATTTGGATTGTAAGGGTACTTCTTCTGAAACAGAGAAATTTCCAGATGAACCATGGTAGTTTAAATTGGCACTAGCATTTAGGGGAGCAACCAGCTTTTCAGTGTAAACCAGCTCACAGAGAACAGCAGGATCTGCAAAATAAATGAATTTCTATTTTGATGTTTCTTTTTAGGGCTGTGCAGTACTTTAGATTTGGTTCCTCAGAAGTGTTTCAGGATGTGTGGAAGCTCAAATTTACTGCAACACTTTAAGTAGCTATATCTTATGTGGGGATTTTGTAGCATAGCCGCTTTAAGATGCTCCAAAGAGAGGCTGGGTTTGTGTTCTCTGCTCTGAAGCAATCCCACCCCTACATATTTTAGTAGCTTTTCAGCATTGCTTGTTGGTGACTCCTTCCACACTTATACTATTGGTAGATGACTCTTGTCCTTGTTTTAAATTACATACATACTACCATTGAGCAGCAGCTGAATTTGAAGGGACATTTTTACCATATGCACTTCATACATGAAACATCCCTATAAGAAAGGTGAAGAGAATAAAAGTTATTTCTTTGCATACTGTGGATTCTTAGTTCAGTCTCTGGTGTCTCCAGGATTTTAGATTGCTTAATAGTGAAAGGTTCCCTGGAAGAGCTACCCAGTGCAAATGATCAAAAGTGACATCAACTGGACTTTCTGGATTATTTGTAAGAGGTTTATTGAATTGCTAAAATACGCAAGGCTGTAAAACAGTTTATGATGTAAGGAATTCAATGTTTGGTTTCTAAAAGGTACAAATTATCTTACAATTAAAAAGTCTATTTAATCTGAAAAACAAAAGATTAAAAGAATACCTGAGACCTTTGCTTTCAATTTATCAGATGCCTTGAGATTTTTTATCAAAAAGTTTTGTGTCCCCCTTTTTTTTCCCTCTTGGGACAGTGCTTAAGGTCAGTACTTAATATTTTCTTGCTGATGCCATCTTCACAGGACATCTATTTCACACAAGTGAAAATATAGGGGCTTGTTAAATGCTCAGAAGGAATTATTTTCTCCCCGAGGCCTAAGCATCATTTGGCATTCTTAAACACTGAAGTATTAAGTATCTTGAAGCTATAGGAATGCATACATTAGTCATATCTGTGCAACACATTTAGGCCTCTGGGACTGGATAAGCTAAACTCTAAACAATAACCTAAAACTGAGTAATTTTAATGAAATATATAACCAAAGCAAACCACTTCTACAAACATCACTGGTTATAAATAATTTATCAAATAAAAAAGCAATACCAGAAATTGAAGTTTGTTATAAATAAAATCTTTCAAAAGAACCTTTCTTGCCAAAACAGGGAAGTCATTTCAGGTTACCAGTTCTCAGGAAAGGAATATTAGAATGCTTTTTATCTGTGTTCTTCATGTTGAATATCAACTCAAGAAGCCACTGCCAAGAAAAAGATCATAATTCTGGCCTTTTCATTGTAGGATTGTGGGTCAAAAACGTTTTGCAAACCAATTATAAAACAAAGTTCTGGAATTAATCACAATAGCAATACACATTATCTGTACTCTCCCAATTAATATAACTGAGTGGATGGAGAGATATACATGCACTCCCTGATTTTAACAAGTTATCTTTCTGCTTCAGTTTGCCAAATGTAGAATGGGAGTAACCATATTCATTTTAATAGGAATTTGATGATTGCTGAGATAAAATTATAGCTTTAACAAAGCAATTTAAAAACAATATTTAATAGTAATTATCAAGAGTTAAATCTATAATCTATAGTATTTAATTTACTCTGACATTTTCCTAGTAAAGCTGTTGTGATAATTCCAACACAAATAATATTTTGACTACTTTTCTATGAACATCATAGAATTGGATATTGGACATGACAGCTCCAGCTATAATCCTCTCGTGAAAAGACAACATCCATGAACAAGTACTTCCACATTTGAAGCCTCCTTGTTCCTCACAAATTGCCATTTTGGGAAAGGTAGGCTCCATAAAGGTTTGACAAGCTACAGCAGTGCATTTCCAGGCTCCAATCGCTCTCAGTAGTTTTAAAAATCCATTGTCTTCAATCTTCGGATCTACACAAATGAAACTTCAAAAGGCAATGGTTTTGTCTCCTCTCTTATGCCTTTGAATCTCTCTCTTAGACTGCCTAGTGCAATACTTTTGCAAATTAACTTTGTGGTAATGATGATACTAAGTGGAAGAATTTCTTTGCCTGATGTGGTGTTTTTTGTTTTGTTCTCTCAACTGCACTCTACTCCACTCTGGCACTCAGCGGAGCTGCAGCTGCCTCCAGTAGTTCCATCTCTCAAGTGTACAGAAAATAAAACAGGCTTGGTTGAAGTGAAAGAGTTGGCAGTTTTAAACTGTGTTGAATGTGTCAGGCTTTTGAGTATTTTGCTGTGTTCATCAAGAATGGAAACAGGGCTGGCTTGAGAAAGGGAATCTTTAGGCAAAGGAGGAGGAGGTTTGAGAACTATGCTAAAGCAATGGAGAGGGTGTGGAAAGAAGAGGTTTTCTGTTATGGGCAGTATTTATCAAGAAACAAAAAACCCAATCCCACCCTCTAAGAATAGCGGCGACTGACTGCCCATGGGAATTAAAGCATTAAAAGAACAATTTTAATTTAATTGAATTTATATGTTCCTGAAACTTGGGGACCAAAATTTTTCCTATTTTTATTGGAGACTTTTGCTTTTATCTACAAAAAAGAAATAAAATTGGAAAAAGAATTATAAAAAATTTGGACTTAAAAAACCTTAAACGGCATTGGTGACATCTTGTGGCGAGGTTTGGTATTACAACTTGTTATTTCCTAACAGAGACTTGGCTAGAAGCCCAGACCTTAGATAAGACTCTCCTGACCTTGGCACCATCTGTGAGAAACTCAGCTGTAAGAGAACAGGTGGGTGGCATAACTGGCCTATTTGAACTGTGAATGTAAACCCTTACTGACTTTCAGAGTTATATGTGGGGAATTGCTTTCCTATCTCTTTATTTGAGGAATATTGGTTACTATATGAGATGATGAAATACCTTGGACTATACAATCTTGCTTGACAAATGACTTCTACTATAAACACTATAAACATGTGAAAGAGATGGATGAAGAAAAGGAAAAGATCCTTTCCATGTTGAAAACAATACATGAAACCATTCTTTCAGCTTGTGATAAAATAAGACCTAACATAAAAGATCAAGACGCCAGCTTAGATACACAGACCCAAACTTTGACTACAACCAAAGAACTAATAATGCAGAAGATAACAGAAGAAGTGGAACAATCAAATATTAAGACAGAGGACTCAATCGACCAACAAATACAGTCAATGGAAAATCCAGAAAAGGGACTGACAACACTGAAAATGGAAAAGACTTTCTATATAAAGCAGAAGAAATTTGAGAAAGAAGAACAGATTGAATGGAAGATAAACATATCAGGGCAATTATGGGGAATTGGAATAATAGGGAGACAATACGAATACAAATGGGTTAGTCCTTCCAAAAAAATGGTAATTAAATGGTCTCCTTTATTTCAAATAACATATATAATAATAGAGGGAGATCTATTTGATGATCTAAAAGCACTGATTTGGAAGCCTATTTGGCAAAGGAAGAAAGCCAGAATAAGATTGAAGAAAATTGGGGTATTGATTTATTAGAGGGGATTTCATATTATTAATTAGAGGGTTAAAGGGAGAAGTTGAGATAAGGGGAATTCTGGTCATTAGGTTTAAAATATTTGGAAAGTAGTTGAAAATAAGGATTTTATCTGTTTAATATTTAAAAATTAGACCTAAAAGAAAAAAAATAATTATTATGAATATTTTTGATTCATTGATTAACCCAGGTAATATATACAATGGTTTTGATTTATTAAAGGGGATATTGTATTATTAAGTAGATGATTTAATATGGTGGGAAATAGATAATGTTTAGGAAATAAAACAAGATTATATTCAAATAGATAAAATGTGTATTTTGGACATTAGATTCTGTTATGAATTGAGCTAAGGGAAATCTTGGTTACTTAAAACCTGAAAATTATAAATATAAAAGATTAAATTGGAATATTGGTGGGAAACTAAAATCTGGGGAAAAATTAATAACAGGATATGGATTGTTTATGAAGATTGAATGTAAAAAATAATTAAGATACGTATAAGCTAATAATGATGTTTTTATTGAGTTGATATAATAAGAATTGTATTAGCTTAAATGCGAGACAGTAAATGTTAAGAAAAAAAGAGAGGAAATATTTGATGTTGTAACTTGAAATTTGTACTAAAGATTTTGTTATCGAACTATTGATTAACCCAGCCACCATGTTGCTTTTTAAATACTTAAATGTAAAATTGGAAAATTAATAAAATATTATATAAAAAAGAAACAAAAAACCTAGAGTCAAGATGGAAACATACAAGAACACATATACATTCTAAGGCAGGGGTTCCCAACCAGGAGTGCTCACAGCCCCTGCGGGTGCGAGACGATATTCCATGGGGTGTGAAAACTTGGGTTTTCAAAATTGTAGTGTATATGCATAATTTGTTGCCATGAGCTTTGTTTATTCCATTTTAGTTCAGTTTTAGGAGAAGGAGACAAGAACAGGTCTGTGTGTAAAGGGAAAGAACTTTTATCTCTGGGTCTGTAGAATCCTGTATTATTTGAACTGTCAAGACCAAAAATCAGTCCTGTTGGTGCAGTGGTTAGAATGCAACATTGGACTTCCGGTTCTGGTTTTGCAGTGACTGTGGTCGCGTAAAAAGATTCGTCTCTTCACCGGCTGATTTTCCTTCGCCGGTAGACCCCGAAGGGGGTTGAAAGTCGCCCTGGAGGAGCGAACACCAAGGAGGAGGCTTGATGGTGACTGCGGAAAGGTGGCAGCTTCTCTCGCGGCCCCAGCTGACTCCTTAGGGCCGACGGAGTAAAGATCGTCCTGCAAGACGGCCGATCATCTAGCTGCACCAGCCGAAGTCAAAAGAACAACTAAGCATGAAGAAACCACCGCGGCGAAATCTGGGTGAGACTTTTTTTTCCCCCTCTTACCCCCAACTATTTTTTCTGCAAAAAGCCTTTGGATGTCTTCCCTGCCCTAAGAAAGTGGCATTTGACTATTTGGGAAAAAAAATACTTGGAATAAAACTACAGAACAGCATTTATTGGACTTTTAATTTTTTGGATACTTGGGACCCCTGGAAAAACTTCTAATATAGAACATTATTCTACTTACTATATCGGAGATACTTCCTGCCTCTTTTTTCCTCACTCTCAAAATGAGATAAAAGCTTTTAACTGGAAAAAAAAAAGTCTCTAAGCTCACTGAGGACATCCTGTGGCGAAAGATGTTACTGCAATTATAATAATAAAAGAAGACAAAGACTTGGAAATAGCTGTGGGTTGACATTGTGATTTAGAAATTGTGAAGGTGGATGTTTATTGACTTTTAATAAATATAGCTTTTACTAAAAGACTAAAAGACAATTTTACTATGGAAATGGAAGAATCTTACCCAAAGCTTGACTATGAGCTTATACTGGAAAAAATACTGGAAGCTACAGAGTATGTGAAATCATGGAGAAAAATTAAAGATCATCTTGCAGAACCACAAGCTGAGCCTCAAATTTTAAAAGATCAACCTATAGGCTAAGAAGAAGTCGATATGCAACAGTGTACACAATTTAATGAGATGGAAAAAGAACCTACTGACCAATTGAATCTTAGAAAAACCTTGGACCCAAAATCCCAGACTGAGACTTTAATTGAGCACTCTACAAGTCAACTAATTACTACAGAAGAGGAAGTTTATGTACAAACTATGGAGAACTCTGAAGATCAAAGAATGTCTTCAACTGAAACACCTTTACTTTTAAAACCAATAGGAACTGACCTCCAGATGCGATCTATTGAAAGTTATGACAACTTGGATAATCAAGCCATAATCATAATATGGAACAAAATTGATTATATTACCTACATGATATTGGAAGATGGGGAAGAGAAATTTGACCAGAATGACTTGTTGATAAATATCACTACTCAAATATAGGTTGACTCAGCCTCCCATCCTTCTGAAGTCAGTAAAGCGAGGACCCAGATTATTGGGGACAATATGCTGACTCTGTAAACTATTCAGAGAGTGCTGTAAAGCACTATGGAGTGGTATATAAGTGTTATTGCTATTGTGGATTTTCTGTGGGCAAATAGATAATAAGGAAAGATGAAAAATAGGATGAATTACATTAATTCATTACTTCACATTAATTTCTATTTGGCTTGAAATGTGATGTTGCTCTAAGCCAGGTGTGTCCAACCCATGGGCCATGGGCTGCATGCAGCCCTGGATAGTCAGCAATGCAGCCCCACAAGGTCATAAAATTTTAAGATTATGTGATTTATATACTTTAGTAATAGCAATAGCACTTTGACTTATATATCGCCCCATAGTGCTTTACCACACTCTCTGGATGGCTTACAATGTCAGCATATTGCCCCCAACAATCTGGGTCCTCGTTTTACCAACCTCAGAAAGATGGCAGGCTGAGTTGAATTTCAGCCTTGTCAGGATCAAACTGCAGGTTTTGGACAGAGTTTGCCAGCAATGCTGCATTCTAACCATTGGGCCACTATGGCTCCTTTAACTATATTATATATTTTATATGCAGCCCAAGAAAATTCCTCTTCACTCAGTATGGCCCGAGTAAGCTAAAAGATTGGACAGCCATGCTCTAACCTATCATAATAGATGAGGGAAACAAATTGCTGGCAGTGAGATGCTGTAGTTGTAGAACTAAAAGCCAAGTCTAGAGAAAAGTGAAGGAAAACCATTCTTGTTTGGACTAGCACATGATCAGGAATATTAATACAGATGATTTGATAAGCTCGGCCCAACCAGAAGCAGATTCCAAAATAGTCTTATGAATTTTGTGAATGATGCAGTTGCTTTAATTATTCAAAACATTATGTTTTATATGTGTTCCTCCTGGGTTTATGTAATCTGCCTTTCAAAGGCTTTGCAAGCCCTAGTATGTAATTAGTAGCATGAGGTCAGCTGGAGACTATCTGTAAACATTAAATTTGGATATGGTAGTCATGCTGAAGCAGTATAACAATGAAGGTAATAGTTCTGGAAAGCTCTAGTTGAGATAGAGCCAAATAGGGCATAGATAATGAGGTCAACTCCTTGAACAAATTTTTAAAAAGAAAAACAAGCTTTCTTCACCATATAAGAAACGTTGGCATATCAATTTTGTAAATAAAGCTAGAATAATGTTATAGTCACATTATTTATGTAATTGTATCAATACAAGAAAACTAAGAAATAAAAAAGGTAATATTTTTTAAAAATATAATTGCCTCAGAATCAGATAGTCAAAAAAAGTCTGGAGCTGATATAGGTCTTTTTCTTCCTATTTAAACCAACAGAAGAAAAGAATAACCATGGCATTACTTCTGGTAATGAAAAATGATAATTTTGCTCTTTCAACCAACAAAAGGCAACACATTTCAGATTAGTCTGCTTGTGAACTTTCATTTCATTTGTAGAAAGTGCCAATATTTAGGCTACAGGATTATTCTATATGTACTGTTTATATATGTAGGACATTCTCCATTGTCTAGTAACCATTCTTCAACATTAAAAAAAATAATAACATTTACCCTCCTGTTTATTATGAGTCTTTGGGGAGTTGAGCTACGTTTCAAATAATTAATTTAAACTCAACTAATGTTTATAATGTGTGTTTAATTGTAATGAATTGTTGAAAAAGACAGAAAGAAAGAAAATGTTGAGACAGTCCTAAGGTTACTTGATCACTTTAGCTTCCCTTATGCCTTTTAGTGCTTTAGGCATTAGACTTTTGTCTCTTATTGTTTTTCTTTCCCTTAAATAAGTAGGTTTCTTCTCTGGACAGGATTATCTTCAGAAATTTGGGGGCAGACATCCTACTAGCAAGAAAGTGAAAAGGCTCCAAGGGCAGGTTTACTGTCTGAAAACCATGAAATACATATCCCCATACAAGACAGTTCCTTAGCCATAGTCATGAAGTCCATAATTTAAAACAATCTAAGCATAACACTACCCTTTGACCAACCCCTCACAATATTTAAAAACAGTTGTCTAAAATGAGATGTCAGAGAGAAAAGGACCATTTTAACTTTCTGTAAAACGGAATTATCTGGCAATGATTTTACTACTTCAGCTGCTATTTACAGGAAGCAAGCTTCAGGCTCAACCCGAAGTAAGAGTATTTAGATATTCAGGTATCCCAGGCATTTATCTCAGATGTCTAGATTTTCTCACTGGAGTGTTAGGTTGCATTATAAATCAGAAAGAATGTGGCAGCACTTTTTAAGACTAACGGTAATATAATAAAACACCTCTCCTCCTGTAGGTTCTGTTATGCTCACTGACCACTAAGGGGCAATATACTTCCATGTATCCAGTTATAGCAACTGATTTCTAGTATGATTTCAAACCATTTTTAATATACAAGGTTACATTCACTTGCCAACATCCTCAGTGAACGTATGTGGAGGTTAATGGAATCCAGTTTTTTTTTTAGTTTTTATGGAAACTGAGGATTAAATGAGTAATAAACTTTGGAGCCTTCCTATTAGGACAGGGCACACAAGCAATTTTGATATAATTGGCTTTCATTCTTGCATTCCTCCCTATCTGAACCTGCCATTTTTATGTGCTTTAGGCTTGATACTTGTGCAGGTGACTTTTGCTGACAAGGAATTCTGCAAGTTGCCATTACAATGCATCTGAATTATGCTAGCTGCTACAGAGGGAGTTGCTGGAAACTGTTGTCAGTGGTAGAATAAAAGTTACTTTGTATGATGTCAGATTGTCACAAGCATAGCCCTCTTTTCTGGTCACTGGCATGGTCCTCCATGGCCATTTTGACTTGGATTGCAGGGAACTTTTAATACCTGGTTGTTGCAGAAGCTTCTTTCCACATGGCACTTGACTAATGTCTTTCATGATGATTGGCTATTTCTGAGCCTGGCTTTAAACTCTTTCAAAAAGGCACCATACCTGTGCCCATAGATAGCCAACTGATAGGTAAAGGGATGGCAAGGAATGATCCCATTTCACTGTAAGCTTCCTACTTTAGTTCTTGTCATATATTAGTCAGGCACCTATTAGTTGACAAGCAGCTAACCCCTCTGTTTTAAGCATTAAGTCAACAGAATTCCCCCCAATATCACATTACAGAATGTGATTAGTGGTTATTTTCCCATTGGCAGATGATGCTTAATTGAAGAAAAAATAAACCAACTTCCATTAAGTTGCAGTAAGTGAGGACAAGCTAGTTCTCCAGCCTTAGGAACTTAAGAATAGCACTTAAATTCATAAATGGGGCCCTTAATTACCGTATTTATTGGCGTATAACA